>NC_080625.1:1309570-1597943 GCF_027887145.1 Ammospiza caudacuta | reverse complement strand
GCTCCGGTGAGTGTGCAAGGCCGGGGGGGGGGGGCTCAGGTGTGCAAGGGCTGACAGGGGGGAGAGGTGTGAGTGTGCAAGGGGGAATCGGGGGTGAGTGTGCGAGGGTCAGGTGAGTGTGCGGGGGGGGCGGCGGAGGTGTGCAAGGGCCGCGGGCACAGGTGAGGGTGAGTGTGCAAGGCCGGGGGGCTTTGGGGTCAGGGCAGGGCCTGGGGGGGCTCAGGTGTGCAAGGGGGGCTCGGGTGAGTGTGCGAGGCTGGGGGGGTCACAGTGAGTGTGCAAGGCCTCAGGTGTGTCTGAGCCCCCCCAGGTGAGTGCGTGCGTGCGCCCCCCCCAGGTGTGTCTGACCCCCCCCCCCAGGTGTGCCCGTGCCCCCCAGGTGTGTCTGACCTCCCCAGGTGTGCCCAGGTGTGCCCGTGCCCCCCCCCAGGGTGTGTTTGACTCCTCCCAGGTGTGAGTGTGACCCCCCCCCTCTCCCTCAGGTGTGTGCCCCCCACCCAGGTGTGCCCGTGCCCCCCCCCCAGGTGTGCCTGACCCCCCCCAGGTGTGCCCCAGGTGTGTGTGAGCCCCCCCCCCCTCCGGTGTACTCAGGTGTGCCCAGGTGTGTGTGCCCCCCCCAGGTGTGCCCAGGTGTGTCTGACACCCCCCCCAGGTGTGCCTGGCCCCGCCCCCCAGGTGTGTCTGACACCCCCCCAGGTGTGCCCAGGTGTGCCTGGCCCCCACCCCCCAGGTGTGTCTGACACCCCCCCAGGTGTGCCCAGGTGTGTCTGACACCCCCCAGGTGTGTGTGCCCCCCCCAGGTGTGTGTGCCCCCCCCAGGTGTGCCTGGCCCCGCCCCCCCAGGTGTGCGTGGCCCCGCCCCCCAGGTGTGCGTGGCCCCGGCCCCCCCCCGGTCTCAGCCGTGTCTGGCCCCGCCCCCCCCAGGTGCCCCCCCCCGCCGCCCCCCCCCGATGCTCTCCGGGGTCTCCGGGCCCCTCCGGGGGGGCTCGGGGGGGCCCCTCCCCCCCGGCCGCTTAGCCCCGCCCCCCATGTGGGGCCCCGCCCCGCCGCGCCCCCCCCCCCGCACCCCGGGGTCCCCCCGGAGCCTCCGCGGCCCCCCCGGGACCCCCCGGGCCCCCCCGGGCGCCTGCAGCACCCTGGCCGGTAGGAATTGGTTAATTGATTATTGATTCATTAATTGATTGATTCATTGATTGGGGAGGGGGCTCACAGGGCGCCTGCAGCACCCTGGCCGGTAGGAAACCGTTAATTGATTATTGATTCATTAATTGATTCATTCATTGATTGGGGGAGGGGGCTCACAGGGCGCCTGCAGCACCCTGGCCGGTAGGAATTGGTAAATTGATTATTAATTGATTGATTCATTCATTCATTGATTGGGGAGGGGGCTCAAAGGGCACCTGCAGCACCCTGGCCGGTAGGAATTGCTTAATTGATTAATTAATTAATTGATTCATTCATTCATTCATTGGGGAGGGGGCTCACAGGGCGCCTGCAGCACCCTGGCCGGCAGGAATTGGTTAATTGATTATTGATTGATTAATTCATTGATTGATTGATTGGGGAGGGGGCTCACAGGGCGCCTGCAGCACCCTGGCCGGTAGGAATTGGTTAATTGATTATTAATTGATTGATTCATTGATTGATTGATTGGGGAGGGGGCTCACAGGGCGCCTGCGGCACCCTGGCCGGTAGGAAACCGTTAATGATTAATTGATTCATTAATTCATTAATTGATTGATTGATTGGGGAGGGGGCTCACAGGGCGCCTGCAGCACCCTGGCCGGCAGGAGAGCATTGATTCATTAATTCATTAATTGATTAATTAATTGGGGAGGGGGCGAGGGGGGGGGGATTTGGGAGGGGATTTAGGGGGGAAAAGTTCGAGGGATCCCAAAATTCTGGGGAGGAGGAGCTCGAAATTTGGGGAGGGGCTCCGGAGTGGGGAGGGGGCTGAGAACTGGGGAGGGGCTCAGATTTAAGGACGGGGCTCCAAACTGGGGAGGGGGCTGGGATTTGGGGAGGGGGCTCCAGACTGGGGAGGGGGCTGGGATTTGGGGAGGGGGCTCCAAACTGGGGAGGGGGCTCGGATTTGGGGAGGGGGCTCCAGACTGGGGAGGGGGCTCAGATTTGGGGAGGGGGCTCCAAACTGGGGAGGGGGCTCGGATTTGGAGCCCTCCGAACTGGGGAGGGGGCTGGAATTTGGGGAGGGGGCTCGGATTTAAGGACGGGGCTCCAAACTGGGGAGGGGGCTTGGGATTTGGGGAGGGGGCTCGGATTTGGGAGGGGGGCTCCAAACTGGGGAGGGAGCTGGAATTTGGGGAGGGGGCTCGGATTTGGGGAGGGGGCTCCAAACTGGGGAGGGGGCTCCAGACTGGGGAGGGGGCTGGAATTTGGGGAGGGGGCTCCGGACTGGGGAGGGGTTAGAGGGATTTGGGCCTGGAATTTGGGGAGGGGGCTCGGGGGGAAAAGTTCCGGGGACCCCAAAATTCTGGGGAGGGGATTGGAGAGGAGGAGCTCGAAATTTGGGGAGGGGTCTCGGGGTTCGAGGGGATTTGGGGAGGGGGAGAATTTTGGGAGGGGGATTTTAGGGGATTGGAGGGGGGGGCACGATTGAAGGGACCCCGAAATTTGGGGAGGGGTCTCGGGGTTCGAGGGGATTTGGGCAGGGGGGAGATTTTGGGGGGATTTTGGGGGGGGGGGGGGAAAGTTCGAGGGATCCCAAAATTTTCGAGGAGCAGGAGCTCGAAATTTGGGGAGGGGGCTCAGATTTTTGGGGGGGGAGCTGGAATTTGGGGAGGGGGCTCGGGGGTTCAAGGGGGTTTGGTGGGAGGGGGAAGAATTTTGGGGGGATTTTGGGGGGCCACAATTAAAGGGACCCCAAAATTTGGGGAGGGGGTTTGGGGTTCAAGGGGATTTGGGGGGAGGGGGAAGAATTTTGGGGGAGTTTTGGGGGGGCCAGAATTGAAGGGACCCCAAAATTTGGGGAGGGGGTTTGGGGGAGAGGATTTGGGGAGGGGGAAGAATTTTGGGGGGCAAAAGTTCGAGGGACCCCAAAACTGGGGGCAGCAGGAGCTCGAAATTTGGGGAGGGGGCTCAAATTTTGGGGGGGGAGCTGGAATTTGGGGAGGGGGCTCCGGGGTTCAAGGGATTTGGGGGGAGGGGGAAAAATTTTGGGGGGCCACAATTAAATGGACCCCCAAATTTGGGGAGGGGGTTTGGGGTTCAAGGGGGTTTGGGGGGAGGGGGAAGAATTTTGGGGGGATTTTGGGGGGCCACAATTAAAGGGACCCCAAAATTTGGGGAGGGGGTTTGGGGTTCAAGGGATTTGGGGGGGGGGGGTTAGGGAGATTTTTTGGGGTCCCCCCCAATTTTGGGGTGGGATTTTGGGGTCCCCCCCAATTTTGGGGTGACATTTGGGGTCTCCCCCGGGTTTTGGGGTGGGATTTTGGGGGTCCCCTTGGGTTTTGGGGTCTCCCCATATTTGGGGAGGGATTTTGGGGTCCTGCTGCATTTTGGGTTGGGATTTTGGGGTTGGATTTTGGGGTCCCCCCCCAGGTTTTGGGGTCCCCCTGGATTTGGGGCTGGGATTTTGGGGACCCCCCATATTTTGGGGAGGGATTTTGGGGTCTCCCCCATTTGGGGCTGGGATTTTGGGGTCCCCCTGGGTTTTGGGGCTGGGATTTTTGGGGTCCCCCCATATTTTGGGGTGGGATTTTGGGATCCCCCGGGTTTTGGGGAGGGATTTTGGGGTCTCCCCTATTTTGGGGAGGGATTTTGGGGTCCCCCTGGGTTTTGGGGCTGGGATTTTGGGGTCCCCCCATATTTTGGGGTGGGATTTTGGGGTCTCCCCAATTTTGGGGTGGGATTTTGGGGTCCCCCCATATTTTGGGGTGTAATTTTAGGATCTCCCCAGGTTTTGGGGTCCCCCCTGGGTTTTGGGGCTGGGATTTTGGGGTCCTGCTGCATTTTGGGGTGGGATTTTGGGATCTCCCCAATTTTTGGGGTGGGATTTTGGGATCTCCCCATATTTTGGGGTGGGATTTTGGGGTCTCCCCCATTTTGGGCTGGGATTTTGGGGTCTCCCCAATTTTGGGGGTGGGATTTTGGGGTCTCCCCCATTTTTTGGGGTGGGATTTTGGGGTCTCTCCAGGTTTTGGGGTCCCCCTGGGTGAGGGGTGTAATTTTGGGGTCTCCCGGGTTTTGGGGTGGGATCTGTGTTCCCCCGGACTTTGTGGTGATATTTGGGGTCCCCCTCGGGCTTTGGGGTGACATTTTGGGGGTCCCGTTACATTTAGGGGTGACATTTTGGGGTTCCCCCAAGTTTTGGGGTGGGATTTTGGGGTCCCCCAAGTTTTGGGGTGGAACTTAGAGTTCCCGCGGGTTTGGGGCTGGGATTTTGGGGTCTCCCCAGATGAGGGGGTGGGATTTTGGGGTTCCCCCCCAGGTTTTGGGGTGCGATTTGGTCTCCCCAGGTTTTGGGGTGAGGTTTTAGGGTCCCCCCAGGTTTTGGGGTGGGATTATTGTTTCTCCTGGATTGTGGGGTGGGATTTTGGGGGTCCTGCTGCATTTTTGGGGTGGGGTTTTGGTTCCTCACCAGTTTTGGGATGGGGTTTTGGGTTTCCCTCAGGTTTTGGGGTGGGACCCGAGGTGCCCCCCCCCCCCCCCAGATTTGGGGTGCAATCTGGGTTCCCCTGGGTTTTGTGGTGGAGTTTGGGGTCCCCGTGGGTTTTAGGGTGGAATTTTGGGGTCCCCCTGGGTTTTGGGGTGGGATTTCGGTTTCCCCGGGTTAGGGGTGTAATTTTGAGGTCCCCCCCGGGTTTTGGGGTGGAATTTTTGGGGTCCCCCTGGGTCAGGGGTGAGATTATGGGCTCCCCACAGGTTTTGGGGTTGGGTTTGGGTTCCCCTGGGTTTTGGGGTAAATTTTGGGTTCCCCTGGGTTTTGGGGTGGGATTTTGGGTTCTCCCCCTGGGTTTTGGGGTCCTGTTGCATTTTGGAGTGGGATTTTGGGGTCTGAGTTTTGGGGTGTGATTTTGGGTTCTTCCCCCGGGTTTTGGGGTGTGATTTTGGGGTCTGGGTTTTGGGGTGTGATTTTCTCTCCCCCTGGGTTTTGGGGCTCCCTGACCCCCGTTCCCCCCCCAGGTTTTGGGGTGGTGTTTTGGGTTCTGCCCTGGATTTTGGGGTCTGGGTTTCAGGGCTCCCCCCGGGTTTTGGGGTGTAATTTTGGGGTCTGGGTTTTGGGGTGGGATTTTGGGTTCTCCCCCTGGGTTTTGGGGTGGGTTTTGGGGTCCTGCTGCATTTTGGAGTGGGATTTTGGGGTCTGGGTTTTGGGGTGGGATTTTGGGTTTTCCCCCTGGGTTTTGGGGTGTGATTTTGGGGTCTGGGTTTTGGGGTGTGATTTTCTCTCCCCCCGGGTT
Source organism: Ammospiza caudacuta (assembly GCF_027887145.1). Lineage (NCBI taxonomy): Eukaryota > Metazoa > Chordata > Aves > Passeriformes > Passerellidae > Ammospiza > Ammospiza caudacuta. The sequence goes on along the minus strand of NC_080625.1, from coordinate 1,592,526 downwards.
TTGGGGCTCCCTGACCCCCATTATTCCCCCCCTGCCCCACTCCCAGATTACCACGGCGGCCGCTCCCGCAGGAAGAGCGTTCCCGGGGGGAAGCAGTTCAGCATCAACATGGACGCGCCGCCCGCGCCGCCCTTCCGGCCCTCGGTGAGCGCCGGCGCCATGGCAACCGCGGCCTGACCGTCGCCGTGGCAGCCGCGGCCTGTCACTATGGCAATGGTGACCTGTTACCATGGCAACCGTGGCCTGAACGTCACCGTGGCGACTGCAGCCTGACTGTTGCCATGGCAACAGCGACCGGTCACCATGGTGACCATGGCCTGACCGTCACCCATTGCCGCGGCAACTTCAGCCTGACCGGCACCATGGCAACCACAGCCTGACTGTCACCATCGCAACTGTGGCATCACCGTGGCAACCGCAGCCTTACCATCACCATGGCAACCACGGCCTGACTGTTGCCATGGCAACTGCGGCCCGACCATCACTGTGGATACCGTGATCCCTCCCATCATGTGTTGCTATGGTTGCCATTGTCATCCGTTGCCATGGTTACAGTTGTCATCGATCGTCCATATCCATGGTTACCATTGTCATCTATAATCTGTTGCCGTGGTTACCGTTGTCATCTATAATCCATTGCCATGGTTACTGTTGTCACCCATCATCCGTTGCCATGGTTACCATGTTCCCCCCACCTCCCATTGGTTACCAGCGTAAAACCCATCATCCATTGCCATGGTTACTCTTCCCATCTATCATCCGTTGCCATGGTTACCATGGTACCACCCTCCCCCCGTCATTCCGTTGCTTTGGTTACTGTGGTCCCCCACGTGCCCGTTGCCATGGTTATCATGGCATTGTCACTGATCATCTGTTGCCATAGTTACGATGGTCCTGTGCACCCCCCGTTGCCATGGTTACGATTGTCATCCGTTGCCATGGTTACCGTGGTTAGTCCCAACCCACCCGTTGCCACGGTTACCCCATTCCACACCCATTGCCGTGGTTACACCGTCACACACCCGTTTCCATGGTTACCAATTGCCCAGCCCCTGTTGCCACACTTACACTGGTGCTCAGCTGTTGCCATGGCTACCCTGGTCCCTGTTCCCGTGTTACCATGGTTACCCACCACCACCCATTGCCATGGTTACTGTTGTCCTCCATCACACATTGCCATGGTTACCATGGTCACCCCATCACACACACCGTTGCCATGGTTACCCCATCACATGCCTGTTGCCATGGTCCTCCATCACACATTGCCATGGTTACCATCCCATTTCCGCGCTGCCATGGTTACCGCTGTCCCCACGTGCCCGTTGCCATGGTTACCCCATCACACACCCATTACCATGGTTACCGAGTACACAGCCCCTGTTGCCGTACTTACACTGGTTCTCAGCCGTTGCCATGGTTACCGTGTTCCCTGTCACCCGTTGCCATGGTTACCCTGGTCCCTGTTTCTATGTTACCGTGGTTACCACAGTCGTGAATCACCTGTTGCCATGGTCACTGTGATCCTCCATCACGCGTTGCCACGGTTACCATGGTCCCTCTTTCCATGTTGCCATGGTTACCACAGTGCCCCCCCCCCCAATCACACACTCGTTGCCATGGTTACCAAGTGCCCATCCCCCGTTTACACGTTTACACAGGCACTCAGCCATTGCCATGGTAACCCTGGTCCCTGTTCTGTGTTGCCATGGTTACCGCAATCATGCGTCACCTGTTGCCATGGTTACTCCATGACACACTCGTTGCCATGGTTACTGTGTTCTCTGTCACCCGTTGCCATGGTTACCCTGGTCCCTGTTTCTGCATTGCCACAGTACCGCAACACCTGTTGCCATAGTTACTTCATCACACACCTGTTGCCATGGTTACTGCGGTCCTCCATCACTCGTTGCCGTGGTTACTGAGGTACCCAGGCAACTGTTGCCATGGTTACCATGGCCCAGCACATCCCTGTCATTGTGGTTGTTATGGTCCTGCCTGTTGCCATGGCTACCTCATTGCACACCTGTTGCCATGGTTACCCCTCACACACGTTGCCATGGTTACTGCACCCCCATTGTTGCCATGGTTACCGTGGCCTGGCACATCCCTGTTGTCATGGTTGTTGTGGTCCTGCCTGTTGCCATGGTTACCCTGGTCCAGCCCATCCCCGTTGCCATGGTTACCATGATCGTACCAATTCCCATGGTAACGGTGACCCATTGCCTCCCCGTTGCCATGGTTACCGTGACCCCTGTGGTCTCCGTGCTCAGGAACCGCGATGCTTCGCTGCCCATCACCATGGCAACCGTGGCCCTGTGGTACCTGTTACCATGGTAACCGGGTAACCTGGGGCCTACCTCACCTGTTTCCATGGCAACCATGGCCCTGAATGACCCGTTGCTATGGTAACCAGGTAACCACACACACTTCCCCCCCCCCCCCCCCCCCCCCAGGACAGGATCCAGGTAACCTGGTTACCATGGTAACGGGTTATTGCAGACCCAGGTGACCCAGAATAACCTGTTACCATGGTAACCAGGTCACACACACACCCCCCCCCCCCCCCCCGGTCTGAAATAATTCATTGCCATGGTAACCAGGTAACTGGACCCGGACTGACCTGTTGCCATGGTAACCATGCAGCACACACACTGAGTGACCCGTTACCATGGTAACCACTTTGACCCGGATGTGGAATAACCCGTTGCCATGGTAACTGGGTCAACCGGGCCCTGCCTGAGCCCTTGCCATGGTAACCGGGTAACTGACATCCTGTGTGACCCGTTGCCATGGTAACCGGGTAACTGACATCCTGTGTGACCTGTTGCCATGGTAACCAGGTCCCCCTGTGCCTGAGCAGTCTGTTGCCATGGTAACCGGGTAACTCAGGTCCCGAGTAGTTTGTTGCCATGGCAACTGCTGCTCATCCCCATGGAAACCGTGACCCAATGACCACGTGGTGACCTTTTGGTGACCCCTGACCCCTCAGTGACCCCCTTGACCTCAATGACCCTGTGACCCCTGGGTGACCTCTTGACCCCAATGACCCCCGGATGCCCCCTTGAGCACCCAGAGCCCAAGGACCCCAATGACCCCTCGGTGACCTCTGACCCCCAATGATCCCAATGTCCCCTGACCCCTGCCTGACCGCTGACCCCCGGCGACCCCGCGTGACCCCCGGGTGACCCCGTCACCCCTGGGTGACCCCTGTGGCCCCTGACCTCTGAGTGACCCCTGGGTGACCCCTGACCCGTGAGTGACCCCATGACCCCTTTGTGACCTCCATGTGACCCCGTGACCCCGGTGTCCCCAGCAAGGCCCCCTGAGCCGGCGCCTCAAGAGACTCCCTGACCCCTGGGTGACCCCTATGACCCCTGACCCCCGGGTGACCCCTGGGTGACCCCCGAGTGACCCCCGGGTGACCCCCGGGTGACCCCCGGGTGACCCCCGAGTGACCCCGTGACCCCGGTGTCCCCAGCAAGGCTTCCTGAGCCGGCGCCTCAAGAGCTCCATCAAGCGCACCAAGAGCCAGCCCAAGCTGGACCGCACCAGCAGCTTCCGGCAGATCCTGCCCCGCTTCCGCAGCGCCGACCACGACAGGTGAGACACACCTGGGCACACACCTGGGCACACACCTGGGGCATTGGGGATACACCTGGGCACACCTGGGCACACCTGGGGCAGCTTCCGGCAGATCCTGCCCCGCTTCTGCAGCGCCGACCACGACAGGTGAGACACACCTGGGCACACACCTGGGCACACACCTGGGCACACACCTGGGCACACACCTCATACACCTGGGCACACCTGGGCACACCTGGGGCATTGGGGATACACCTGGGTACACCTGGGTACACCTGGGGCAGCTTCCGGCAGATCACGACAGGTAAATACACCTGGGCGCAGGTGAGACACACCTGGGATACACCTGGGTACAGGTGAGACACACCTCGTACACCTGGGTACGGCTGGGCACACCTGGGCACACCTGAGATACACTTGGGTACGGCTGGGATACACCTGGGGGCACCTGGGATACACCTGGGTACGGTTGGGTACACCTGGGGCACAACTGAGATACACCTGGGCACACCTGGGCACACCTGAGATACACCTGGGGGCACCTGGGATACACCTGGGTACAGCTGGGCACACCTGAGGTACACACCACACACCTGGGGCAGCTTCCGGCAGATCCTGCCCCACTTCCGCAGCGCCGACCACGACAGGTAAATACACCTGGGATACACCTGGGACATTCCTCATACACCTGGGATACACCTGGGGACAGCTGGGCTCACCTGAGTACACCTGGGTACACATGGGTACACCTGAGATACACCTGGGGCATTGGGGATACACCTGGGTACACCTGAGATACACCTGGGGTACACATCATACACCTGAGGCACACCTGAGACACACCCGGGGTATACATCATACACCTGGACACACCTGGGGCACACCTGAGGTACACATCATACACCTGAGATACACCTGGGATACACATCATACACCTGAGGCACACCTGGACACACCTGGGGCACACATCATACACCTGGACACATCATACACCTGGACACACCTGGGGCACACCTGGGGCAGCTTCCGTCAGACCCTGCTGCACTTTGGCAATGCCGGCTACAGCAGGTAAATACACCTGGGGGCACCTGGGCACACCTGGGGGCACCTGGGCACACCTGGGGTACACCTGGGCACACCTGGGGTACGCCTCATACCCCTGAGACACACCTGGGCACACCTGGGGTACACCTGGGCACACCTGGGCACACCTGGGGCATTGGGGTCACACCTGGGGCAGCTTCTGGCAGATCCTGCTCGGCTTCAGCAGCACCAACCATGACAGGTAAATACACCTGGGGGCACCTGGGGACACACCTGGGACACACCTGGGCACACCTGGGGCCATTGGGGACACACCTGGAATACACCTGGGCACACCTGGGCACACCTGGGGACACACCTGGGATACACCTGGGGCATTGGGGACACACCTGGGCACACCTGGGGCAGCTTCTTGCAGATCCTGCTGTGCTTCAACAGCACCAACTACAACAGGTAAATACACCTGGGGGCATTGGGGACACACCTGGGCACACCTGGGTACACCTGGGGCATTGGGGACACACCTGGGATACACCTGGGCACACCTGGGGCACTGGGGACACACCTGGGCACACCTGGGGACACACCTGGGGACACACCTGGGATACAACTGGGCACACCTGGGGGCACTGGGGACACACCTGGGCACACCTGGGCACACCTGGGCACACCTGGGGCATTGGGGTCACACCTGGGGCAGCTTCCAGCAGATCCTGCTGTGCTTCGGCAGCGCCGACCATGACAGGTAAATACACCTGGGGGCACCTGGGGCCATTGGGGACACACCTGGGGGCACCTGTGACACATCTGGGACACCTGGGGGATTGGGGACACACCTGGGCACACCTGGGGACAGCCGTGGGCACACCTGGGCACACCTGGGGTCACACCTGGGATCACCTGGGGACACCTGGGGACACACCTGGGCACACCTGAGGGAGTTTGGGGGCACCTTGGGATACCTGGGCACGCCTAGGACACACCTGGGGACACACCTGAGGGATACCTGGGCACACCTGGGGTCACCTGGGCACACCTGGGGACACACCTGAGGGATACCTGGGCACACCTGGGGTCACCTGGGCACACCTGGGGACACACCTGAGGGAGTTTGGGGGTACCTGGGGACACCTGCAAACACACCTGGGACACACCTAGGAGACCCGGACACACCTGGGGACACCAGGGCACACCTGGGGACACCACGGGGGCATTTGGGGACATGTGGGGGCACTGGACCAGCAGCTCCCACAGCGCCGAGCGTGACAGGTACCGGCAACACCTGGGGCACACCTGGGCACACCTGGGCACACCTGGGGGCACCCCGGGGGGATCTGGGGGTCCCACTGGGGGAGGGGCCCTGAGTTCCGCCAGGAACTGCCCAAAATCCCCCCAAAATCCCCCCAAAAATCCATGAAAATCTCCCCAAAATTCCATGAATATGCCCCAAAAATCCCCCCAAAATTCCATAAAAAACCCCCCAAAATTCCCCAAAATATCCCCCCAAAATTCCCCCAAAATCCCTCCAAAATTCCACGAAAATCTCCCCCCAAATGCTCTGAAAATCCCCCCCAAAATTCCATGAATATGCCCCAAAAATCCCCCCAAAATCTCCCCCAAATCCCTCCAAAATTCCACGAAAATCTCCCCAAAATTCCATAAATATGCACCAAAAATCCCCCCAAAATTCCACCAAAAATCCCCCCAAAATTCCCCCAAAATCCCCCCAAAATTCCACCAAAATCCCCCCAAAATTCCCGGAAAATCTCCCCAAAATTCCCCCAAAATCCCCCCAAAATTCCACCAAAATCCCCCCAAAATTCCCGGAAAATCTCCCCAAAATTCCCCCCGAAGTTCCCCAAAAATCCCTCCCAGGATGCCCCCCAAAATTCCCCAAAATCCCTCCAAAATTCCACGAAAATCCCCCCCAAAAAATTATCTGAAAATCCCCCCCAAAATTCCATGAATATGCCCCAAAAATCCCCCTAAAATTCCACCAAAATCCCTCCAAAAATTCCCGGAAAATCTCCCCAAAAGTCCCCCCGAAATTCCCCAAAAATCCCTCCCAGGATGCCCCCAAAAAATCCCCCCAAAATTCCACGAAAATCCCCCCCCCCAAATTCCCTGAAAATCCCCCCCAAAATTCCACGAAACCCCCCCCCCCCCCAAATTCCCTGAAAATCCTCCCCAAAATTCCACCAAAAATCCCCCCGAAATTCCCGGAAAATCTCCCCAAAAGTCCCCCCGAAATTCCCCAAAAATCCCTCCCAGGATGCCCCCCCAAAATCCCCCCAAAATTCCCCAAAATCCCCTCCAATTCCCCAAAAATCTCCTCAAATGCCCCCGAACCCTCTCAGATCTCCCCAAATTCCCTCAAGCCCCCCAAAAATCCCCTCAAACAACGCAGAACCCCCCAAACCTCCCCAAACCCGCCAAAATCCCCCCAAATTCCCTCCAATCCCCCTCCCCAAATCTCTTCCCAACCCCTCCAATCTTTGCCAATTCTCCCCCCCCGAATCCTCCCTAAATCCCCCCAAAATCCCCCTCCCCAAACCCCGAATTCCCAAAATTCCCAAAATTCCCAAATCCCCCAAAATCCCCAGACCCCCTCAGAATCCCCCGCAATTCCCGAAATTCCCGAACCCCCCAATCCAGGGCCGAGCTCTGAAGAGTCGCACTGGCACGACCCTCCCCAAATGGCCCCAAATCTCCCCAAAATGGCCCCAAATCCCCCCAAAATGGCCCCAAATCCCCCCTCAAATCCCCCCCTAGGCTCCCCCAGACCCCCCCAAATTCCCCAAAAATCCCAAACCCCCGCGATCCAGGGCCTGGCTGATGCAGAGATTTACAGAGTTGCGCTCGCACAAAATCCCCCCAAATCCCCCCCCAAAATGTCCCCAAATTACCCCAAATCCCCCCCCCCAAAAATGTCCCCAGATTCCCCCAAATCCCCCCCAAAATGTCCCCAAATTCTCCCAAATACCCCCCAAAATGTCCCCAAATTCCCCCAAATCCCCCCCAAAATGTCCCCAGATTCCCCCAAATCCCCCCCCAAAATGTCCCCAAATTACCCCAAATCCCCCCCAAAATGTCCCCAGATTCCCCCAAATCCCCCCCAAAATGTCCCCAGATTCCCCCAAATCCCCCCCAAAATGTCCCCAAATTCCCCCAAATCCCCCCACAAAATGTCCCCAGATTCCCCCAAATGTCCCCAGATTCCCCCAAATCCTCCCCAAAATGTCCCCAAATTACCCCAAATCCTCCCCAAAATGTCCCCAAATTCCCCCAAATCCTCCCCAAAATGTCCCCAAATTACCCCAAATACCCCCCAAAATGTCCCCAAATTCCCCCAAATCCCCCCCCAAAATGTCCCCAAATTCCCCCAAAATGTCCCCAAATTACCCCAAATCCTCCCCAAAATGTCCCCAAATTACCCCAAATCCCCCCCAAAATGTCCCCAGATTCCCCCATATCCCCCCCAAAATGTCCCCAAATTACCCCAAATCCCCCCCAAAATGTCCCCAGATTCCCCCAAATCCCCCCCAAAATGTCCCCAAATTCCCCCAAATCCCCCCCAAAATGTCCCCAGATTCCCCCAAATTCCCCCCAAAATGTCCCCAAATTGCCCCAAATCCCCCCCAAAATGGCCCCAAATGCCCCCCCAGGCCCCCCCCCCCCCCCAGATAACCCCCAGCCCCCCCGGGATCCCCCCGAATTCCCGAAATTCCCAAATCCCCGCAATCCAGGGCGCGACCGATGCAGGGGTCGCATTCACAGAAACTCCAAACCCCCAAATCCCCCCAAAATGGCCCCAGGTCTCCCCAAATGGCCCCAAAATGGCCCAAATTCTCCCCAAATCCCCCCAAAATGGCTCCAAATCCCCCCCCGGACCCCCCCCCAGCCGCCCGAATTCCCAAAATTCCCAAATCCCCGCACTCCAGGGTGCGGCTGATGCGGAGCTTTAAGGAGTCACACTCGCACAAACCCCCCCAAATTCCCCCAAAATGGCCCCAATTTTCCCCAAATGGCCCCAAATGGCCCCAAATCCCCCCCCAGCCCCCCCATTCCCCCCGGATCCCCCCGAATTCCCGGCATTCCCGCGGCAGGGCACGGCTGATGCAGAGCTGTAAGGAGTCGCACTCGCACTCGCTCCCCCAAATTCTCCCAAATCCCCCCCAAAATTGCCCCAAATTCCCCCCAGAACCCCCCCAGACCCCCCCAGCCCCCCGAATTCCCTGAATTCCCGCTGCAGGGCACGGCTGATGCGGAGCTTTAAGGAGTCGCACTCGCACAAACCCCCCCAAATTCCCCCAAATTTCCCCAAAATGGCCCCAAATCCCCCCAAAACTGCCCCAAATCCCCCCCAAATCCCCCCCAAATCCCCCCCAGATCCCCCCCAGCCCCCCGGATCCCCCCGAATTCCCTGAATTCCCGCTGCAGGGCACGGCTGATGCGGAGCTTTAAGGAGTCGCACTCGCACGAGCTCCCCCAGATTCCCTCAAACCTCCCCAAAATGGCCTCAAATCCCCCCAAAACTGCCCCAGATCCCCCCCCGGACCCCCCCAGCCCCCCGGATCCCCCCGAATTCCCGGCGTTCCCGCGGCAGGGCGCGGCTGATGCAGAGCTTTAAGGAGTCGCACTCGCACGAGTCGCTGCTGAGCCCCTCGAGCGCGGCCGAGGCGCTGGAGCTGAACCTGGACGAGGATTCCATCATCAAGGCCGTGCACAGCAGCATCCTGGGCCAGGAGTTCTGCTTCGAGGTGCGCCCGCCTGCCGGAACCTTCCGGAACCTTCCGGAACCTCCCGGGGGCGCCTCCCCGGGGAGGGCGTGGCTCACCTGGGGCTGGGGGCGGTGCCCGCAGGTGACGACGGCGTCGGGCACCAAATGTTTCGCCTGCCGGTCGGCGGCCGAGAGGGACAAATGGATCGAGAACCTGCAGCGCGCCGTGAAGCCCAACAAGGTGGGGGAGAGCAGGGGGAGGGGCTGGGGGGAGGGGCTAAAGGAAGGGGGGAGGGGCTAGTGGGAGGGGGGAGGGGCAACTGGTTGGGATGGGGTTGGTCAGTGGGGTTTGGCGGTCAACTGGTTATGGGGAGAGTCAATGGGTCATGGGGATGGTCAACTGGTCATGGGGATGGGTAATTGGTCATTGGGGTGGTCAACGGGTCATGGGGACGGTCAGCGGGTCATGTGGTTGGTCAACTGGTCATGGAGATGGTCAGCGGGTCATGGCAGTGGGCAACTGGTCAATGGGGGTTGGCAACTGGCCATGGGAGTGGTCAGCTGGTCATGGGGATGGGCAACCGGTGGGGATGGGGATGGTCATTGGAGTTTGATGGTCAACTAGTGTTCAATGGGCAATTGGTCATGGCGATGGTCAGCGGGTCATTGGGTTGGTCAACGGGTCATGGGGATGATCAGCGGGTCATGTGGTTGGTCAGCTGGTCGTGGGGATGGGCAACTGGCCATGGGAGTGGGCAACTGGTCAATGGGGGTTGGCAATTGGTCATGGGGTTGGTCAATGGGTCATGGAGATGGACAACTAGTCATGGGGATGGGCAACTGGTCATGAGGATGGGGGTCATTAACTGGTGTTTGATGGTCAACTGGTCATGGGGATGGGGGTGGTCAGTGGGGTTTGATGGTCAACTGGTAATGGGGAGGTCAATGGGCCATGGGGGTGGGCAACTGGTCATGGGGGTAGGGGTGGTCAATGGTGTTTGATGGTCAGTTGGTGTTGTGGTCAACTGGTCATGGGGATGAGCAGCTAGTGGGGATGAGGGTGGTCAGTGGTGTTTGATGGTCAGCTGGTTATGGGGAGAGTCAGCTGGTCATGGGGATGGTCAGGGGGTCATGTGGTTGGTCAACTGGTCATGGGGTGGGCAACTGGTGGGGATGTGGGTGGTCAGTGGGGTTTGATGGTCATCTGGGGTTCGATGGTCAACTGGTCATGGTGGTGGGCAACTGGAATTGGGGATGGGCAACTGGTCATTGGGTTGGTCAAGGGGTCATGGGGATGGGTAACTGGTTGGGATGGGGTGGTCATTGGGGTTTGGTGGTCAACTGGTTATGGGGAGGGTCAGTGGGTCATGGGGATGGGCAACTGGTGGGGATGGGGTTTGTTAACTGGTGTTCGATGGTCAACTGGTGTTTGATGGTCAGTTCTTCATGGGGATGGGCAACTGGTCATGGGGGTGGGCAATGGGTCATGGGGGTGGGCAACTGGTCATGGGGGTGGGGCTCATTAACTGGTGTTTGATGGTCAGCTGGTTATGGGGAGAGTCAATGAGTGATGGTGGTGGGCAACTGGTCATGGAGATAGGGGTGGTCAGTGGAGTTTGATGGTCAGCTGGGTATGGGGAGTCCATGGGTGATGGGGGTGGGCAACTGGTCATGAGGATGGGCAAGTGGTCATGGAAGAGGGCAACTGGTCACGGGGGTGGTCAGTGGTGTTTGATGGTCAACTGGTGTTTGATGGTTGGCTGGTTATGGGGAGGGTCAATGAGACATGGGGGTGGTCAACTGGTCATGGAAGAGGGCAACTGGTCAGGGGGGTGGGCAACTGGTCATGGGGATGGGGATGGCCAATGGGGTTTGATGGTCAACTGGTGTTTGATGGTCGGCTGGTTATGGGGAGAGTCAGTGGGCCATGGGGATGGGGGTGGTCATTGGTGTTCAATGGTCAGCTGGTTATGGGGAGGGTCAACCGTCCATGGGGATGGGCAACCGGTCATGGGAGAGGGCAGCTGGCGGGGATGACGTTCAATGGTCAATTGATGTTGGATGGTCAACTGGTTATGGGGAGATTTAACTGGTCATAAGGGTGGGTGGCTGGTCAAGGGGGTGGGCAACTGGTCATGGGGACGGGGGTCGTTAACTGGTGTTCAATGGTCAACTGGTTATGGCGAGAGTCAGCGGGTCATGGGGGCGGGCAACTGGTCATGGAGATGGTCAGCTGGTGGGACTGGGATGGTCAGCTGGTGTTGGTGAGCTGGTCATGGGGGGATGAACTGGCCATCAGGATGGTGAGGCAGTAGGAATGGAAATGGTCAGCTGGTGTTGATGATTAACTGGTCATGGGAATGGTCAGCTGGTGGAGATGGTCAGTTGATGTTGGATGGTCAGCTGGTGGGGATGGTCAGGTAGTGATGGGGATGGTCATGGTGTCGATGGTCAACTGGTGATGGAACTGGACAGCTGATGTTGATGATCAATTGTTGATGGAGGTGGTCAGCTGGTGTTGATGGTCAGCTGGTGGGGTTGGTCATCTGGTGCCGATGGTTAACTGGTGTTTGATGGTAAACTGGTGGTGGTAGTGGTTGACTGGTAATGGAGGTGGTCAACTGCTATTGATGGTCATGTGGTGTGTGATGGTCAGCTGACATCGATGGTCAACCGGTGGTGGGGGTGGTTATGGTGTTTATGGTCAGAAGTTGTCGATGGTTGCCTGGTGTTGATGGCTAACTGGTGGAGACGAAGATGGTCACTTGGTGTTGATGGTTAACTGGTGGGGTTGAAAATGGTCAGCTGGTGTGGATGGTCATCTGGTGGGGATGAAGATGGTCAGCTGGTGTTGATGGCTAACTGGTGGGGTTGAAGATGGTCAGCTGGTGTGGATGTCAGTGGGGATAAGGATGGTCAAGCAGTGGTGATGAGCCCGGTCAACTGGTCTTGACGGTCACCTGTGCTCGATGGTCAACTGGTGAGGATGAGAATGGTCAAGTGGTGTTGGTGGTCACCTGGTGGGAATGGGGATGGTCCATTGGTGTTGATGTCAGCTGGGCTAGAGATGGTCAAGCAATGGTCATGAGCCTGGTCAACTAGTGTTGATGGTCATCTGGGTGGTCAGTTGGAGGGGATGTTGATGGTCAGTTGATATTGATGGTCAGTCAGCAGGGGATAGAGGTGGTCATGATGTTGATGGTCATCTGCTGTCAATGGTCAGCTGGTGTTGCTGCCAGCTGGTGTTGGTGGTCATCTGGTGACAGTGGTCAGCTGGTGTTGAAGGCAACTGGACTAAGGATGCCCAAGCCACGGTGATGAGCCTGGCCAGCCGCTGTTGATGGTCAGCTGGTGTGGATGGTCAGCTGGTGGGGGTGAGGATGGTTGAGCAATGGTGGTGAGTGTGGTCAGCTGGTGTCAATGGTCAACTTGTGTTAATGATCAGCTGGTGAGTATGGGGATGGTCAACTCGTGTTGACGGCCAGCTGGTGTTGATGGCCAGCTGGTGTTGATGGTCAGCTGGTGTTGAAGGTGAACTGGTGTTAACAATCAACTGGTGAGTGTGGGGATGGTCAGCTGGTGTTGATGGTCAGTGGTGTAGGTGGTCAACTGGAGTAAATGGTCAGATGGTGTAGGGGGTAAAGGGGTGTTAATGATCAGCTGGTGAGTATGGGGATGGTCATCTGGCATTAGTGATCACCTGGTGTCAGTGAGGATGATCACCTGGTGTTGATGGTCACCTGGTGTTGATGGTCACCTGGTGGCAGTGAGGATGGTCACCTGGCATTGATGGTCATTTGATGTTGATGGTCACCTGGCATTGATGGCCAGCTGGCATTGATGGTCACCTGGTGTTAACGATCACATGGTGTCTGTGGGGATGGTCACCTGGCATTGAGGGTCAGCTGGTGTTGATCACCTGGTGGCAATGGGGATGGTCACCTGGTGCTGATGGTCAGGTGGCCTTGATGGTCAGATGGTGTTAACGATCACCTGGTGTCAGTGGGGATGGCCACCTGGTGTTGATGGTCACCTGGTGTTAATGATCACCTGGTGACAATGGGGATGGCCACCTAGCATTGATGGTCATGTGGTGTTGATGGTCACCTGTCATTGATGGCCACCTGGTATTAACAATCACCTGGTGTCAATGGGGATGGTCAGCTGGTATTGATGGTCCGTTGGTGTTGATGGTCACCTGGTGTTGATGGTCACCTGGTGCTAACAATCACCTGGTGGCAGTGGGGATGGCCACCTGGCATTGATGGTCAGTAGGCGTCGGTGGTCACCTGGTGTTGAGGGTCCCCTGGTGTTAATGATCACCTGGCGGCACAGGGAATGGTCACCTGGCATTGATGGTCAGTTGGTGTTGATGGCCACCTGGCATTGATGGCCACCTGGTGTTAACGATCACCTGGTGGCAATGGGGATGGTGACCTGGCATTGATGGTCAGTTGGTGTTGATGGTCAGTTGGTGTTGATGGCCACCTGGCATTGATGGCCACCTGGCATTGATGGCCACCTGGTGTTAACGATCACCTCGAGTCAATGGGGATGGTCAGGTGCTGTTGACGGTCACCTGGTGGCCATGGGGGTGTCCACCCGGCCAAGGCCACCCCGTGGCGGCTCCGAGCCGCTCCGCAGGGGTCACCACCCCGCGGTGCCCCGCCCCCGCAGGACAACAGCCGCCGCGTGGACAACGTGCTGAAGCTGTGGGTGATCGAGGCGCGCGACCTGCCGCCCAAGAAGCGCTACTACTGCGAGCTGTGCCTGGACGACATGCTGTACGCGCGCACCACCAGCAAGGCCCGCACCGACAACGTCTTCTGGGGCGAGCACTTCGAGTTCAACAACCTGCCCGCCGTGCGCACCATCCGCCTGCACCTCTACAAGGACACCGACAAGAAGAGGAAGAAGGACAAGAGCAACTACGTGGGCATGGTGAGCATCCCCATCGCCAGCGTCACCGGGCGGCACTTCGCCGAGCAGTGGTACCCGCTGAGCCAGCCCAGCGGCAGCAAGAGCAAGGCCGGGTGCCCCGCGCTGCGCGTCAAGAGCCGCTTCCAGACCATGAGCATCCTGCCCATGGAGCTCTACAAGGAGTTCGCCGAGTACGTCACCAACAACTACCGCATGCTCTGCGCCGTGCTGGAGCCCGTGCTCAGCGTCAAGAGCAAGGAGGAGGTGGCCTGCGCGCTGGTGCACATCCTGCAGAGCACCGGCAAGGCCAAGGTGGGACAGCAGGGTTGGGGTGGTGGGATCTTGGCAGGGTTGGGGTGGTGGGATGAATGGATGGATGGAGATGGAGGTGGCCTGCGCGCTGGTGCTCATCCTGCAGAGCACCGGCAAGGCCAAGGTGGGACAGCAGGGTTGGGGTGGTGGGATCTTGGCAGGGTTGAGGTGGTGGGATGAATGGATGGATGGAGATGGAGGTGGCCTGCGCGCTGGTGCACATCCTGCAGAGCACCAGCAAGGCCAAGGTGGGAGAGTGGGATGGAATGGTGGGATCTTGGGAGGGTTGAGGTGGTGGGATGGATGATGGATGGACGGATGGATGGATGGGTGGATGGATGGATGGATGGATGGATGGATGGATGGATGGAGATGGGACAGAAGGACACCCGCCACTGGCCCACACTGACGGTTGTTGACAGGACTTCCTGTCGGACATGGCCATGACGGAGGTGGATCGTTTCATGGACCGGGAGCACCTGATCTTCCGGGAGAACACCTTGGCCACCAAAGCCATCGAGGAGTACCTGAAGCTCATTGGCCAGAAATACCTCAAGGACGCCATTGGTGAGCGCCAGCAGCACTGGGGGGTGTCGGTGGGGGCGTGGTCTCCTTGGCAGGGGCGTGGTGGGTGGGTGGTCCCACTCATGGCCATGACATGGTTGGGTGGGCCTTTCTTTTGGTCATGAGGTGATTGAGTGGTCCCCACTCATGGCTATGAGGTCATTGCATGGTGCCCATTCATGGCTAGGTTCCACCACCACCATCATGAGACCATTGGGTGGTCCTCACTCATGGACAGGTTCCATCACCACCATCATGAGATCGTTGGATTGTCCCTTCTCATGGCCATGACATTGTTTGGGGTCCCACACATGACCAAATTCCATCACCACCATCATGAGATTGTTGGGTTGTCCCTTCTCACATCCACAAGAAATTTGGGTGGTTTCTACTCAAGGCCATGACATGGTTGGGTGTCCCCTTGTTGTGGTCATGGGATGTTTGGGACGTCCCTGCTCACAGCCTGGTTCCATCACCACCATCATGAGGTCATTGGGTGGTCCCACAGGTGGTCATGAGATGGTTGGGCATCCCCTTGTTGTGGTCATGGGATGGTTGGGAGGTCCCTGCTCACAGCCTGGTTCCATCACCACCATCATGAGATTGTTGGGTTGTCCCTTCTCATGGCCATGAGATCATTGGGTGGTCTCTTTTCATGGCCATGTCCCCACTAGATGGTTCTGGGATGGTTGGGTGGTCCCTACTCACAATCAAGTTCCATCACCTTCATCAATGAGATGGTTGGGTGGTCTCTTCTTGTGGCCATGTGACTTTGTGTGCTCCCTGCTCATGGTCCTGACATGGTTGGGTGGCCTCTTCCTGTGGTCATGAGATGGTTGGGAGGTCCCCACTGATAGCCTGGTTCCATCACCATCATCGTGAGATTGTTGGGTCGTTCCTTCTCATGGCCACGAGATCCTTGGGTGGTTCCAGGTTCCATCACCACCATCATCATGAGATCTTGGGTGGTCCCCACTCATCGCCAGGTTCTATCACCACCATCATGAGATCATTGGGTGGTCACTTTGCAAGGCCATGATAGGGTTGGGTCCCTTCTTGTGGTCATGGCATGGTTGGGAGGTCCCCACCAATGACCAGGTTCCATCGCCGCCGTCACAGCATCGTTGGGTAGCACCCACTCATGGCCATGAAATCATTGGGAGGTCCCTTCTTGTGACCATGAGATTTTTGGGTGGCTGGTTCTCATGGCCATGACATGGTTGGGTGGTCCTCACTCATGGCCATTAGGTCATTGGATAGTCCCCATTCATGGCCATGAAATCATTGGGTGGTTCCCACTCACAGCCATGTTCCATCCCCACCATCATGAGATCATTGGGTGGTCCCCACTCATGGCCGTTAGGTCATTGGATGGGTCTCCACTCAAGGTCGTGTTCCATCCCCACCATCAGAAGGTTTTTCAGTGTTCCCTTCTCACATCCATGACATGGTTGGGGGGTCCACCTCAAGGCCATGTTCCATCTCCACCATCATGAGTTCATCCATGACATGGTTGGGGGGTCCATCTCAAGGCCACGTTCCATCTCCTCCATCATGAGATCATTGGGTGGTCCCCACACATGGCCGTTAGATAATTGGATGGGTCCTCACTCATGGCCATGTTCCATCCCTACCATCATGAGATCTTTGGGTGGTCCCTTCTCACATCTATGATACGGTTGGGTGATCCCCACTCGTGGCCATTCGGTCATTAGATGGGTCCCCACTCATGGCCATGAAAGCATTGGATGCTACCCACTCATGGCCATGTTCCATCACCGCCACCATGAGATTTTTGGGTGTTCCTCACTCACGGCCATGTTCCATCCCCACCATCATGAGATCTTTGGATGGTCCCCACTCACGGCCATGTTCCATCACCGCCACCATGAGATCTTTGGGTGTTCCTCCCTCACGGCCATGTTCCATCCCCACCACCATGAGATCTTTGGGTGGTCTCCACTCACGGCCATGTTCCATCCCCACCATCATGAGATCTTTGGGTGGTCTCCACTCACGGCCATGTTCCATCCCCACCATCATGAGATCTTTGGGTGTTCCTCACTCATGGCCATGTTCCATCCCCACCATCATGAGATCTTTGGGTGGTCTCCACTCACGGCCATGTTCCATCCCCACCATAATGAGATATTTGGGTGGTCCCATTTCATGTCTATTATTTCATTGGATGGTCTCCACTCATGGCTAGGTACCATCCTCACCATCATGAGATCTTTGGGTGGTCCCTTCTCACATCCATGAGATCTTTGGGTGGTCCCTACTCATGGCCATGACATGGTTGGGTGGTCCCCAGTCAAGTCATGTTCCATCACCACCATCATGACATCTTTGGGTGTTCCTCACTCATGGCCATTAGGTCATTGGATGGTCCTCACTCATGTCCAGGTTCCATCGCCACCACCATGAGATCATTGGGTGGTCCCTGTCATGGCCATTAGGTCATTGGGTGGTCCCCACTCAAGATCATGTTCCATCACCACCATCATGAGATCTTTGAGTGGTCCCTTTGCATGGCCATGACATAGTTGGGTGTTCCTCACTCATGGCCATTATGTCATTGGATGGTCTCCACTCATGGCTATGTTACACCCCCACCATCATGAGATCTTTGGATGGTCCCCACTCACGGCCATGTTCCATCCCCACCACCATGAGATCTTTGGGTGTTCCTCACTCACGGCCATGTTCCATCCCCACCACCATGAGATCTTTGGGTGTTCCTCACTCACGGCCATGTTCCATCCCCACCATCATGAGATCTTTGGGTGGTCTCCACTCATGGCCATGTTCCATCCCCACCATCATGAGATCTTTGGATGATCCCCACTCACGGCCATGTTCCATCCCCACCATCATGAGATCTTTGGGTGTTCCTCACTCATGGCCATGTTCCATCACCACCATCATGAGACCTTTGGATGATCCCCACTCATGGCCATGTTCCATCCCCACCATCATGAGATCTTTGGGTGTTCCTCACTCATGGCCATGTTCCATCCCCACCACCATGAGATCTTTGGGTGGTCCCATTTCATGTCTATTATGTCATTGGATGGTCTCCACTCATGGCCATGTTCCATCCCCACCATCATGAGACCTTTGGATGATCCCCACTCATGGCCATGTTCCATCACCACCATCATGAGATCTTTGGGTGGTCTCCACTCATGGCCATGTTCCATCACCACCATCATGAGATCTTTGTCTTGTCCCTCCCCCCCTCCATGACACATCCGGGTCCCTTCTCCCCCCGCCCCCCGGTGTCCCCCCGGTGTCCCCTGGGTGTCCCCGCCGTGCCGCAGGCGAGTTCATCCGCGCGCTCTACGAGTCGGAGGAGAACTGCGAGGTGGACCCCATGAAGTGCTCGGCCTCCACGCTGGCCGACCACCAGGCCAACCTGCGCATGTGCTGCGAGCTGGCGCTCTGCAAGGTGGTCAACTCCCACTGGTGAGTGCGGGGACGCGGCGGGGACGTCCCTGGGCTCCGCGTGACGCCGCGTGACGTGACGCCGCGTGACGTCCCGCCGTGTCCCGCCGTGTCCCGCCGCGCGCAGCGTGTTCCCGCGGGAGCTGAAGGAGGTGTTCGCCTCGTGGCGGCTGCGCTGCGCCGAGCGCGGGCGCGAGGACATCGCCGACCGCCTGATCAGCGCCTCGCTCTTCCTGCGCTTCCTGTGCCCCGCCGTCATGTCGCCCAGCCTCTTCGGCCTCATGCAGGAGTACCCCGACGAGCAGACGGCGCGGACGCTGACCCTCATCGCCAAGGTCATCCAGAACTTGGCCAACTTCACCAAGTGAGGGCGGAGACGGCGGCGGGAGGGAGCGGGGAGGGGTGGGGGTGGAGGATGGATGATGGATGGATGGATGTATGGATGGATGATGGATGGATGGATCATGGATGGATGATGGATGGATGGATGGATGGATGGATGGATGGATGGATGGATGATGGATGGATGGATGATGGATGGATGGATGATGGATGGATGGATGATGGATGGATGGATGGATGGATGGGGGATGGATGATGGATGATGGATGGATGGATGGATGGATGGATGGATGGATGGATGATGGATGGATGGATGATGGATGGATGGATAATGGATGGATGGATGGATGGATGGATGATGGATGGATGGATGATGGATGATGGATGGATGGATGGATGATGGATGGATGATGGATGGATGGAGATGGATGGATGGATGGATGGATGGATGGATGATGGATGGATGGATGATGGATGGATGGATGGATGGATGGATGGATGGATGATGGATGGATGGATGATGGATGGATGATGGATGGATGGATGATGGATGGATGGATGATGGATGGAGATGGATGGATGATGGATGGATGGATGATGGATGGATGGATGGATGGATGGATGATGGATGGATGGATGGATGGATGGATGATGGATGGATGGATGGATGGATGGATGATGGATGGATGATGGATGGATGGATGATGGATGGATGATGGATGGATGGATGGATGGATGGATGGATGGATGGGGGATGGATGGATGATGGATGGATGATGGATGATGGATGGATGGATGGATGGATGGATGGATGGATGGATGGATGGATGATGGATGGATGGATAATGGATGGATGGATGATGGATGGATGGATGGATGGATGGATGATGGATGGATGATGGATGGATGGATGATGGATGGATGATGGATGGATGGATGGATGGATGATGGATGGATGGATGGATGGATGGATGGATGGATGGATGATGGATGGATGGATGATGGATGGATGATGGATGGATGGATGATGGATGGATGATGGATGGATGGATAATGGATGGATGGATGGATGGATGGATGGATGGATGATGGATGGATGGATGGATGGATGATGGATGGATGGATGATGGATGGATGATGGATGGATGGATGATGGATGGATGGATGGATGGATGGATGGATGGATGATGGATGGATGATGGATGGATGGATGATGGATGATGGATGGATGGATGGATGATGGATGGATGATGGATGGATGGATAATGGATGGATGGATGGATGGATGGATGGATGGATGGATGGATGGATGATGGATGGATGATGGATGGATGGATGATGGATGATGGATGGATGGATGATGGATGGATGATGGATGGATGGATGGATGGATGATGGATGATGGATGGATGGATGGATGGATGGATGGATGCTGGATGGATGATGGATGATGGATGGATGATGGATGGATGGAGATGGATGGATGATGGATGGATGGATGGTGACCATGGATGGATGGATGATGGATGGATGGATGATGGATGGATGATGGATGGATGGATGGATGATGGATGGATGGATGATGGATGGATGATGGATGGATGGATGGATGGATGGATGGATGACGGATGGATGATGGATGGATGGAGATGGATGGATGGATGGATGGATGGATGGATGGATGATGGATGGATGGATGGATGATGGATGGATGATGGATGGATGGATGGATGGATGGATGGATGATGGATGGATGGATGATGGATGGATGATGGATGGATGGATGGATGGATGGATGGATGGATGATGGATGGATGGATGGATGGATGGATGCTGGATGGATGATGGATGGATGGATGGATGATGGATGGATGGAGATGGATGGATGATGGATGGATGGATGGTGACCATGGATGATGATGGATGGATGGATGGATGGATGGATGGATGGATGATTACAGTGGTTGATGATGATGATGATGGATGGTGGGTCATGGTGGATGATGATGGATGGATGGATGGATGGGTGGATGGATGGATGGATGGATGGATGATAACAGTGGTTGACGATGATGATGATGATGATGGATGATGGGTCATGATGGGTCACAGATGATGATGGAAGGTGGATAATGATGGCTGATGGCTGATGATGGATGGTGCATGACAGATGATGATGGATGCATGATGGATGGTGACCATGGATGATGATGGATGGATGGATGGACAGGTGATGATGGATGATGGCTGATGGTGGATGGTGGATGACAGGTGATGATGGATGGATGATGGATAATGACTGTTGATGGTGATGACGATGATGACAATGGATGACAGATAACCACGGATGACAGATGATGATGGATGGTGGATGATGGCAATGGATGATGATGGATGATGGATGATGGATGACAGATATGATGGATGGATAATGGATGGTGACAATGGATGCTGATGGATGGTGGATGACGCTAGATGATGGATGATGATGGGTGATAACAGCGGTTGATGATGATGATGATGGATGGTGGATGCTGATGGATGACAGATGATGATGCATGGATGATGGATGGTGACAATGGATGACGATGGATGATAGATGACGATGGATGATGGATTATGATGGGTGATAACAGTGGTTGAGGATGATGATGATGGAGGGCGCATGATGGATGACAGATGACGGATGATGGATGATGGATGATGATGGATGGTGGCTGATGATGGATGACAGAGGATGATGATGGATGCTGGATGATGACAATTGATGATGATGATGACAATGGATGACAGGTAACTATTGATGGCAGATCACCATGGATGACAGATGATGATGGATGAAGGATGATGGAGGATGGATGGATGATCCATGATGACAGTGGTTGATGATGATGATGGATAGTGGATGATGGATGACAGATGATGATGCATGGATGGTGGATGGTGACAATGGATGATGATGGATGATGGATGACAGGCGATGATGGATGGTGACAATGGATGATGATGGATGGTAGATGCTGATGCATGAGAGATGATGATGATGATGATGATGGACAACAATGGATGCCAACAGCTGATGATGGATGATGCACAACCCCCCTTCCCACCCTTCCCCACCCCTCACCTGCCATGTCCCACATCCCACCCCACCCTCACACTGGGGACACCCTTCACCTGCCAGGCCCCACCTGCCGGCCCCGCCCTCATCTCCTGGGGCATGTTCCTGCCCACCTGCCTGCCCCACCTTCACCTTTTGGGAGGAGATGTTCCCACCCACCTGCCAGCCCCGCCCTCACCTGCTGCAGGTCTTCCCTCCCACCTACTGGCCTTGCCTTCACTTTTGGGGATGTTCTTGCCCACCTGGTGGCCCCATCCTCACCTGTTGGGTGTCCCTGCCCACCTGCCAGCCCCGCCCTTCACCTGCCAGGGCTCACCTGGTGGCCCCGGTCTCACCTGTGCTCACCTGCGCAGGTTCGGGAGCAAGGAGGAGCTCATGGCATTGATGAATGAGTTCCTGGAGCTGGAGTGGGCCAGCATGCAGCGCTCGGGTGTCCCTGCTCACCTGCCGGCCCCGCCCTCACCTGTTAGGTGTCCCCACCCACCTGGTGGCCCCACTCTCACCTGCTGGGGGGTATTTCTGCCCACCTGATGGCAGCAGGTGTCCCTCTCCACCTGTCAGCCCCACCCTCGCCTGTTGGGGATGTCCCCGCCCACCCGGTGGCCCCGGGCTCACCTGTGCTCACCTGCACAGGTTCGGGAGCAAGGAGGAGTTCATGGCGTGGATGAACGAGTTCCTGGAGCTGGAGTGGGCCAGCATGCAGCACTCAGGTGTCCCTGCTCACCTGCCGGCCCCGCCCTCACCTGTTGGGGGTGTCCCTGCCCAGCTGCCGTCCCTACCCTCACCTGCTGGGGCCCACCTGGTGGCCCTGTCCTCACCTGTCAGGAGGTG
Source organism: Ammospiza caudacuta (assembly GCF_027887145.1). Classification (NCBI taxonomy): domain Eukaryota; kingdom Metazoa; phylum Chordata; class Aves; order Passeriformes; family Passerellidae; genus Ammospiza; species Ammospiza caudacuta. Next base: position 1,569,643 of record NC_080625.1, on the reverse strand, counting down.
TTCCTGCCCACCTGCCGGCCCCACCCTCACCTGTTGGGCGTCCACACCCATGTGCCGGTGCCACCCTCACCTGTCAGGAAGCGTCCAGACCCACCCGGTGGCCCCGGGCTCACCTGAGCTCACCTGCGCAGGTTCGGGAGCAAGGAGGAGTACATGGCGTTCATGAACGAGTTCCTGGAGCTGGAGTGGGCCAGCATGCAGCAGTTCCTGTACGAGATCTCCAACCTGGACACGCTCACCAACAGCACCAGCTTCGAGGGCTACATCGACCTGGGCCGCGAGCTGTCCACGCTGCACGCACTGCTCTGGGAGGTCATGAGCCAGCTCAGCAAGGTAACGCACCTGGGGCGCACCTGGGGAACCCGCCACGGCCTCACCTGTGCAGTGAGAACCTCACCTGTGCAGACACAGCCTCACCTGTGGGGTGGCCATGGGGATGGACATCCTGCCTGAGCTGCTCTGGGAGGTCATGAGCCAGCTCAGCAAGGTAACGCACCTGGGGCGCACCTGGGGAACCCGCCACGGCCTCACCTGTGCCGTGACAGCCTCACCTGTGCTGCCATGGCCTCACCTGTGCAGTGAGAACCTCACCTGTAAGGGCTTAGTGTCACCTGGGGGTGGCCATGGGGATGGACATGGTGCACAAGGTGCTCTGGGAGGTCATGAGCCAGCTCAGCAAGGTAACGCACCTGGGCCGCACCTGGGGAACCCGCCACGGCCTCACCTGTGTGGTGAGAACCTCACCTGTGCAGCCATGGCCTCACCTGTGTGAGCACAGCCTCACCTGGGGCACACCTTGGGGGGGTGGCCATGGGGATGGACATGGTGCACGCGCTGCTCTGGGAGGTCATGAGCCAGCTCAGCAAGGTAACGCACCTGGGCAGGCCTCACCTGTGCCGTGACAGCCTCACCTGTATGGGCACAGTGTCACCTGGGGGTGGCCATGGGGATGGACATCCTGCCAGAGCTGCTCTGGGATGTCATGAGCCAGCTCAGCAAGGTAACGCACCTGGGGCGCACCTGAGGATCCCATCATGGTCTCACCTGTGCAGTGAGAACCTCACCTGTGCAGACACAGCCTCACCTGTGGGGTGGCCATGGGGATGGACATCCTGCCAGAGCTGCTCTGGGAGGTCATGAGCCAGCTCATCAAGGTAGCGCACCTGTGAGCCCCTCACCTGTGCAGTGACAGCCCCACCTGGGCAGCCACGGCCTCACCTGCGTGGGCACAGCCTCACCTGGGGGTGGCCATGGCCATGGTGACCCCCCCAGCCTCCGCAGGTGTCCCCCCCCCCCCCCCCGTGGGATCTTCCTGGGCTCCCCCCAGGTGAGGTCCCAAGGGTCCCAGGTGAGCTCGCCAGGTGTGCCCAGGTGTGCCCAGGTGTGCCCAGGTGTGCTGTCTCCTGCAGGAGGCGCTGCTGGAGCTGGGCCCTATCACAGTCACTGGGGTAACCCTGCATGAGGTCCCAGGTGTCCCCAGGTGTCCCCAGGTGTCCCCAGGTTTGCTCAGGTGCGCTCAGGTGCTCTCACCTGTCCCCCCACAGGAGGCGCTGCTGAAGCTGGGCCCCATTGCAGGCACTGTGTTTCCCCTAGATAAGGTCCCAGGTGTTCCCAGGTGTCCCCAGGTATCCCCAGGTTTGCTCAGGTGCGCTCAGGTGCTCTCACCTGTCCCGCAGGAGGCGCTGCTGAAGCTGGGCCCCATTGCGGCCATTGGGAGATCAACGCCCTGGTACCCCTGGATGAGGTTCCAGGTGCACTCAGGTGTGCCCAGGTGGGCTCGAGTGTTCCCAGGGGTTCCCAGCTCCTCTCAGGTGTGCTCAGGTGCGCTCAGGTGCCCTCACCTGTCCTGCAGGAGGCTCTGCTGAAGCTGGGCCCTGTCAGAGTCCTTGGGGTTGCTCTAGTTGAGGTTCCAGGGACACTCAGGTGCGCTCAGGTGCTCTCACCTGTCCCCTCACAGGAGGCGCTGCTGAAGCTGGGCACCATTGCAGGCATTGGGAATTCAATGGGGTACCCCTAGATGAGATCCCAGGTGTGCCCAGGTGTGCTCAGGCACACTCAGGTGCCCTCACCTGTCCTGCAGGAGGCGCTGCTGAAGCTGGGTCCCATTGTAGTCAATGAGGTTGCTCTAGTTGAGGTCCCAGGTGCACTCAGGTGCCCCCAGGTGCACTCAGGTGCTCTCAGGTGTGCTCAGGTGCCCTCACCTGTCCCTCGCAGGAGGCTCTGCTGAAGCTGGGTCCCACTGCAGTCATTGTGTTTCCCCTGGATAAGGTCCCAGGTGTGCCCAGGTGTGCCCAGGCACACTCAGGTGCTCTCACCTGTCCCTTGCAGGAGGCTCTGCTGAAGCTGGGCCCCATTGTAGTCAATGAGGTTGCTCTAGTTGAGGTTCCAGGCACACTCAGGTGCTCTCAGGTGTGCCCAGGCACACTCAGGTGTCCCCAGGTGTGCCCAGGTGCGCTCAGGTGCCCTCACCTGTCCTGCAGGAGGCTCTGCTGAAGCTGGGCCCCATTGCAGGCATTGTGTTTCCCTTAGATAAGGTCCCAGGTGTGCCCAGGCACACTCAGGTGCTCTCAGGTGTGCCCAGGCACACTCAGGTGCTCTCAGGTGTGCCCAGGTGCGCTCAGGGGCCCTCACCTGTCCGTCCCACAGGAGAGTCTGCTGAAGCTGGGCCCCATTGCAGTGATTAGGGTTGCTCTAGTTGAGGTTCCAGGCACACTCAGGTGCATTCAGGTGTCCCCAGGCACACTCAGGTGCTCTCAGGTGTGCCCAGGTGCACTCAGGTGTGCCCAGGCACAGTCAGGTGCACTCAGGCACACCCAGGTGTGCTCAGGTGCCCTCACCTGTCCCCCTCGCAGGAGGCGCTGCTGAAGCTGGGCCCCATTGCAGTGATTAGGGTTGCTCTAGTTGAGGTTCCAGGCACACTCAGGTGCTCTCAGGTGTGCCCAGGTGCGCTCAGGTGCCCTCACCTGTCCCCCTTGCAGGAGGCGCTGCTGAAGCTGGGTCCCATTGTAGTCAATGAGGTTGCTCTAGTTGAGGTTCCAGGTGTTCTCAGGTGCTCTCAGGTGTGCCCAGGTGCGCTCAGGTGCCCTCACCTGTCCCCCGCAGGAGGCGCTGCTGAAGCTGGGCCCGCTGCCCCGCCTGCTGACGGACATCAGCGTGGCGCTGCGGAACCCTCACCTGCAGCGCCAGCCCAGCCAGGGCGAGCGGCTGCCGCCCAAGGGGCTGGTGCTGCGCGGGCCCTCGGCCGACCTGCAGCCCTACCTGGTGCGCGACCTCAACAGGTGAGCGCGCCGGCCCGGCCGCGCCCTCCCCGCCGCGTGCCCTTGTGTGGCCAAAGCGTCCTCCTGTCCCACCTGGTGACCGCTGGCCTCACCTGGGGCGGCCCCACCCGGCTGTCACTCCCCCAGTTGTGTCTGGTTGTGTGGCCGAGGTGTCCTCCTGTCTCACCTGGCCTCACCTGGGCTGGCCCCACTCACCTGGCGTGTCCTGTTGTGTGGCCGAGGTGTCCCCCTTTCTCACCTGGCCTCACCTGGGCTGGCCCCACCCAGGTGTGACCCCCTTCTGTGTCCCCCTGTCTCACCTGGTCTCACCTGGGCTGGCCCCACCCAGGTGTGACCCCCTTCTGTGTGCCCCTGTCTCACCTGGTCTCACCTGGGGTGGTGCCACCCACCTGTGACCCCCCACCCCGTGTCTGGTTGTGTGGCCAAGGTAACCCCTCCATCTCACCTGGTCTCACCTGGTGGCCCTTGGTCTCACCTGTGATCCCCCGGTCGTACCCCCTTCTGTAGCTGAGGTCTCACCTGGCCTCACCTGGGCTGGCCCCACCCACCTGTGACCACCCCATCGTGTCCGCTTGTGTGACCGAGGTGTCCCCTCCATCTCACCTGGCCTCACCTGGGGTGGCCCCACCCCCCTGTGAGCCCCTCTCATGTCCCCCTGTGTGGTTCAGGTGTCCCCCTGTCTCACCTGGCCTCACCTGGTGGCCCTGGGTCTCACCTGGGGTGGCCACACCCAGCTGTGACCCTCTTCCCCATGTCCCCATGGTGACCCCAAATACCTGCGGGACCTTCACGTCCCACCTGTGACCCCAATGTCACCTGTTGTTGCCGGGTCTCACCTGGGGTCTCACCTGTCCCCCCCCATGTCCCCTCGTGCCCCCACCTGTCCCAGGTGTCCCCAGGGGTGTCACCTGTCCTGCTCTGGTGTTCCCCAATGTCCCTCACCTGTCCCAGGTGTCCCTGGGTCTCACCTGGGTCTCTCACCTGTCCCCCCCCCACCCATGTTCCCTTGGTGTCCCTGGGTGTCACCTGGAGGTCTCACCTGGGGTCTCACCTGTCCTGCCCCAGTGTCCTCCCAGTGTCCCCACCTGTCCCAGGTGTCCCCAGGGGTCTTACCTGGGGGTGTCACCTGTCCTGCTCTGGCGTTTCCCACCTGTCCCAGGTGTCCCCAGGAGTGTCACCTGTCCGGCTCTGGTGTCCCCACCTGTCCCTGGAGGTGTCACCTGTCCTCCTCTGTGTCCCCCCCCCATGTCCCCACTTGTCCCAGGTGTCCCCAGGTCTCACCTGGGGGTGTCACCTGGGTCACACTGGGCTCTCACCTGTCCCCCACCTGTCCCACAGCTCTGTGGATCTCCAGTCCTACATGGTCCGGGGGCTCAACAGGTGAGGGGCGTGGCCTGGGAATTTGGGGGTTGGGGTTTGGGGTTTTTGGGGTTTGGGAATTTGGGATTTGGGGTGTGGGATTTGGGAATTTGAGAATTTGGGGTTTGGAGTTTGGGAATTTGGGATTTTGGGGTTTGGGAATTTGGGATTTGGGATTTTTGGGGTTTGGGAATTTGGGATTTGGGATTTTGGGGTTTGGGATTTTGGGGTTTTGGGGATATGGGGTTTGGAGTTTGGGGGATTTGAGATTTGTGGTTTGGGGGATTTGTGGTTTGGGGAGTTTGGGATTTGGGGTTTGGGGTTTGGGAATTAGGGTTTGGGGTTTGGGAATTGGAGATTGGGGTTTGGGGTTTGGGATTTGGGGTTTGGGATCAGGATGGAGACCGTGATTGGGATTGGGGTGGGGATGGAACTGGGATCGGGGACAGGGATGGGGACGGGGACACTTGGGATGGGAACATTGGGGACCGGGACATTTGGGGTGGGAGTGAGAATGTTTGGAAATGGGATGGGGACATTCGGGATGGGGATGGGAATGTTTGGGATGGGGAGGTTTGGAACGGGATGGGAATGTTTGGGATGGGGAGGTTTGGAAATGGGATGGGAATGTTTGGGATGGGGACATTCGGGATGGGGATGGGAATGTTTGGGATGGGGAGGTTTGGAACGGGATGGGAATGTTTGGGATGGGGAGGTTTGGAACGGGATGGGAATGTTTGGGATGGGGAGGTTTGGAAATGGGATGGGAATGTTTGGAAATGGGATGGGAATGTTTGGGATGGGGAGGTTTGGAATGGGATGGGAATGTTTGGGATGGGGACATTCAGGATGGGGATGGGAATGTTTGGGATGGGGAGGTTTGTAATGGGATGGGAATGTTTGGGATGAGGAGGTTTGGAATGGGATGGGAATGTTTGGAAATGGGATGGGAATGTTTGGGATGGGAATGTTTGGAAATGGGATGGGAATGTTTGGAATGGGGACATTCGGGATGGGGATGGGAATGTTTGGAAATGGGATGGGAATGTTTGGGATGGGGACATTCGGGATGGGAATGTTTGGAAATGGGATGGGAATGTTTGGGATGGGGAAGTTTGGAATGGGAACATTCGCGATGCGGGCGGGAACATTCAGAATGGGAACATTTGGGATGGGGACAGGAACATCCAAGACGTTCGGGACGGGAACATTTGGGATGAGGATGGGAACGTTCGGGATGGGAACGTTTGAGATGGGAGGGGAATGTTCGGGATGGGGACATTTGGGGTGGGGATGGGAACGTTTGGGGTGGAGACAGGAACATTCAGGCCAGGGATGGGACAGGCGGGGATGGGACGGGGACAGGGACAGCAGTGGGACAGCGATCCCAGAGATGGATTTGGGGCCGTGTCCAACCGCCCTCACCCGCTGTGTGTGTGTGCTCTCCACCCCGTGTCCCCCATCCCCTGTCCCCAATCCCGTGTCCTCTCCATCCCTCGCTATCGCCCCATCCCATATCCCATATCCCATATCCCCATATCCCGTATCCCATCCCATCTCCTCCCACCCCCTGTCCCCAATCCCGTGTCCTCCCCATCCCTCGCTATCGCCCCATCCCGTATCCCCATATCCCCATATCCCATATCCCATATCCCCATATCCCCATATCCCATATCCCCATATCCCATATCCCATATCCCATATCCCATATCCCCATATCCCATATCCCCATATCCCATATCCCATATCCCATATCCCGTATCCCCATATCCCCATATCCCCATATCCCCATATCCCATATCCCCATATCCCCATATCCCATATCCCGTATCCCATATCCCCATATCCCCATATCCCATATCCCCATATCCCCATATCCCATATCCCATATCCCATATCCCGTATCCCATATCCCCATATCCCCATATCCCATATCCCGTATCCCGTATCCCCATATCCCCATATCCCATATCCCGTATCCCCATATCCCCATATCCCCATATCCCATATCCCATATCCCCATATCCCCATATCCCATATCCCGTATCCCGTATCCCCATATCCCATATCCCATATCCCCATATCCCATATCCCATATCCCATATCCCATATGCCGTATCCCATATCCCATATCCCATATCCCATATCCCATATCCCATATCCCCATATCCCCATATCCCATATCCCGTATCCCCATATCCCCATATCCCCATATCCCATATCCCATATCCCATATCCCGTATCCCCATATCCCATATCCCATATCCCCATATCCCATATCCCATATCCCATATCCCCATATCCCATATCCCCATATCCCCATATCCCGTATCCCGTATCCCGTATCCCCATATCCCCATATCCCCATATCCCATATCCCATATCCCATATCCCCATATCCCATATCCCATATCCCATATCCCCATATCCCATATCCCATATCCCGTATCCCGTATCCCCATATCCCATATCCCATATCCCCATATCCCATATCCCATATCCCATATCCCATATCCCATATCCCATATCCCGTATCCCATATCCCATATCCCATATCCCATATCCCATATCCCCATATCCCATATCCCATATCCCATATCCCATATCCCGTATCCCCATATCCCCATATCCCATATTCCATATCCCCATCCTGTATCCCCCATCTCCCCACCCCATATCCCTCGCCCCATTTCCCCCTCCCCATCCCACATTGCCCACCCCATATCCCCTGTACCCCACATGCCCGTACCCCACATCCTTCCCCATATCCCACCCCCACATCCCACCCCACACCCCCATCCTGCCCCACATCCCACCCCACACCCCCATCCTGCCCCACATCCCGCCCCACATCCCCCCCAATACCCCGATATCCCATACCCCCCATCCTGCCCCACATCCCGCCCCACACACCACCCCCATCCCACCCCACATCCCCCAATATCCCCATATCCCACATCTTCATCCCATAACCCCCATCCCTCCCCACATCCTGCCCCATATCCCACAACCCCCATCCCTCCCCCCATCCTGCCCCACATCCCGCCCCACACACCATCCCCATCCCACCCCACATCCCCCAATATCCCCATATCCCATACCTTCATCCCATAACCCCCATCCCTCCCCGCATCCTGCCCCATATCCCACAACCCCCATCCCTCCCCGCATCCTGCCCCATATCCCATAACCCCCATCCCTCCCCACATCCTGCCCCATATCCCATAACCCCCATCCCTCCCCGCATCTTGCCCCATATCCCACCCCATACCCCACCTCCCACCCCACATCCCCCCCAATATCCCCACACCCGCGTACCCCCTATCCCCCCGCATATCCCCACACCCCATTACTACATGCCGCCCCACATCCCCGTATCCCAAACCCCACCCCAAATTCCCGTGCTCCACACCCCCGTACCCCACATCCCTCCCCGCACCCCCGTACCCCCATCCCACCCCACATGCCCCCCGATATCCCCCACATCCCATACCGCCATCCCCGTACCTCACACCCACGTACCCCCATCCCTCCCCACCTCCCGCCCCACATCCCCCCCCGTCCATCCCCGTGTCCGTCCGTCCGTCCGTCCGTCCCGCAGCTCCATGGACGTGCCGCGCCTGCCGTCGCCGCCGCAGGAGAAGGGTCCGCCCGAGGTGCTGGTGCTGAGCCGCCCGCCGCTCGCCCGCTCCTCGCCCGCCTACTGCACCAGCAGCTCGGACCTCACCGAGCCCGAGGGCGGCCGCGGCGGCGCGCTGGGCGTGGGCAAGAGCGTCTCCATGCTGGACCTGCAGGACGGACGCGTGGACAGCATCCCCAGCCTGCCGGCCGAGCTGCTGGCCGGGGGCGCGGCGCCGGGGGGCGCGGGCCAGGGGGGGCTGCGGCCCGGGCGGCTCTCGCAGGGCAGCGCCTCCAGCCTGGCCCCGCCGCGCCTGGGCGTGCCCGAGCCCGGCGGGCCGCAGCTGCGGGTGCCGCTCTCCTTCCAGAACCCGCTCTTCCACCTGGCCGCCGACGGGCCCCTGCGCGGCCCCGACGGGCCCGGAGGAGGCGGCGGCGGCGGCGGCGGGAGGGGCGAGGGGGGCGGCCCGCCGGACGGGGGACACTACGTGGGGGGAGTGGCCCCGCCGCCGCTGCACGGCTACAGCAAGAGCGAGGAGCTGGCGACCCCTCCCCAAAAACACATCACGCACAGCCACAGCTACAGCGACGAGTTCGGGCGGCCCGGGGGCGACTTCGGGCGCAGGCAGCTGTCGCTCCAGGACACGCTGGCGCCGCCCCAGATCACCATCGGGGCGCCCCCGCCGCCCACCCCGCGGGGGTCGCGGGCGGGGAAGGGGGGCGGGGGGCCCCAGGCGCTGGGGGTGCCCCAGAAGCCGCGCCCGGCCAGCGGGAACCTGCTGGCATCGCCCGAGCCCGCCTACGGCCCGGCCCGCTCCCGCCAGCCCTCGCTGGCCAAGGAGGCCTCGGTGGCCGGCATGAAACCGCCCGTCACCAAGCAGGTGAGGGGACAGCGGGGGGGACAGCGGGGGGCACAGCAGAGAGGGGACAGCAAAGAGGGGACAGCAAAGGGGGGACAGCAAAGGGGGGACAGCAAAGAGGGGACAGCAAAGGGGACAGCGGAGAGGGGACAGTGGGGGGGACAGCAAAGAGGGGACAGCAAAGGGGGGACAGCAAAGGGGGGACAGCAAAGGGGGGACAGCAAAGAGGGGACAGCAAAGGGGGGACAGCAAAGGGGGGACAGCAAAGGGGGGACAGCAAAGAGGGGACAGCAAAGAGGGGACAGCAAAGGGGGGACAGCAAAGAGGGGACAGCAAAGGGGACAGCGGAGAGGGGACAGTGGGGGGGACAGCAAAGGGGGGACAGAGGGGACAGCAAAGAGGGGACAGCAAAGGGGGGACAAAGGGGATAGCGCGGGGACAGCAAAGGGACAGAGGGGACAGCAGGGAGAGAAGGGATTGCAGGTAGAGAGGGGACAGCAGCTGGGATAGGGGGGACAGAGGGGACAGCGGCGGGACAGCGCGGGGACAGCAAAGGGGACGCTCTTGCCCACGCCCAGCGCGCCCAGCAAAGAGGGGACAGCAAAGGGGGGACAAAGGGGACAGCGCGGGGACAGTGCCGGGACAGAGGGGACAGCGGGGAGAGAGGGGACTGCGGGGATAGAGGGGACAGAGGGGACAGTGCTGCGACAGTGCGGGGACAGCAGCGGGGACAGCGCGGGGACAGAGGGGATACTAGGAGGGAGGGGACAGAGGGGACGGGGGGACAGCGGGGAGAGAGGGGTCGGCGGGGACAAAGGGGACAGCACCGAGGAGAGCGCGGGGACAGCGGCGGGGACAGAAGGGACAGAAGGGATAGCGGTGGCGACAGCGGGGACAGAGGAGAGAAGGGACGGCGGGGACAGAGGGGACAGCGGCAGGGACAGTGACGGGGGGAACAGTGGGGACAGAGGGGGACAGCGGGGATGTGGGGGGACGTGGGGAAGTACGGGGAGCTGGGGATATGTGGGGTATGGGGACATGGGAGACGGGGGGACATTGGGGACAGCGGGACATTGGGGGGTGTGGGGGACATTGGGGACAGCGGGACATTGGGGGGTGTGGGGGACATTGGGGACAGCGGGACATCGGGGGGTGTGGGGGTGTGTGCAGGATCTGGGGAGATGTGCAGGGTGTTGCGAGGTGTGAGGACAAGGGGACGCAGGGGACGTGGGGGGATGTGAGGACATTGGGGACATTGGAGGGTGTGGGGGACATTGGGGACATTGGGGCTCGGGGATGTGCAGGATGTTGGGGGAGGTTGTGGGGGCATGGGGACACTGGGGGACACTGGGGGGGCACTGGGAATTGTAGGGGACATTGGGGACACCGAGGGATGTATGGGATATGGGGACATTGGGACACAGTGACATTGGGACATCGGGGACGTTGGGGGTGTGGGGAGGTATGGGGACATTGGGGGCACTGGGGGACATGGGGACATTTGGGGGCATTGGGGACATTGGCATGTGGGACACGGGGACACGCTGGGGACAGGGTGGTGAAGGGGGAACCGAACTCATCTTTGTGTCCCCCATGTCCCCCATGTCCCCCATGTCCCCACATCCCCATGCCTGCCTGGTGTCCCCAATGTCCCCTCAATGTCCCCAATGTCCCCCTTTATCCCTGTGGTCCCCGTGTCTGCCATCTCTTCCATATCCCCATATTCCCCACTGTCCCTGTGTCCCCTCCCTGTCCCTGCCCTGTCCCTTTGTGTCTCCTGGGTGTCACCATGTCCCCACTGTCCCCATGTCCCCTCACCGTCCCCACTGTCCTCATGTCCCCACACTGTCTCTTCACTGTCACTGTGTCCCCACTGTCCCCATGTCCATCTATCCCTGTGTCCCTTTGGTATCCCTCTGTCCCCTCCCTGTCCCCTCACTGTCCCCGTGTCCCTGCACTGTCTCCACACCCCCTCACTGTCCCTGCATCCCACTGTCCCCATGTCCCCTCACTGTCCCCATGTCCCTGTGTCCTCTCCCTGTCCCCTCACTGTTCCTATGTCCCCATGCTGTCCCCTTATCCCCACGCTGTCCCTGTGTCCCCTCTGTGTCCTCTGGATGTCGCCCATGTCCCCACGCTGTCCCCTCACTGTCCCCCTATCCCCCTATTCCCCTGATGTCCCCGTGTCCCCTCATGTCCCCCGTGTGTCCCCTCCCTGTCCCCGTTTCCCTTCACTGTCCCCATGTCTGTCTCCAATGTCCCCTCACTGTCCCTTCACTGTGTCCCCACTGTCCCTATGTCCATGTCCCTCCATGCCCCTCCCTGTCCCCGTGTCCCCTCCCTGTCCCTCCATGTCCCCATGTCCCTTCACTGTCCCCATATCTCCATATTCCCCTCCCTGTCCCTCCATATCCCCATGTCCCTTCTTGTCCCCATGTCCCTGATGTCCCCTGTGTGTCCCCTTGGTGTCCCCTCACTGTCCCTGTGCTGCCATGTCCCCTCCCTGTCCCCATGTCCCCGTGTCCCCTCACTGTCCCCATGGCCCTTGTGTGTCCCCATGTCCTCTCACTGTCCCCACATCCCCACGTTCTCCTGATGTCCCTGTGTCCCTGGGCTGTCCCCATGTCCCCGATGTTCCCATGTCCCCTCCCTGTCCCCATGTCCCTTGTGTGTCCCCATGTCCCCTCACTGTCCCCATATTCCCAAATTGTCCCCATGTCCCTTCCTGTCCCCATGTCCCCTCCCTGTCCCCATGTCCCTGGGCTGTCCCCATGTCCCCAATGTTCCCACGTCCCCTCACTGTCCCCGTGTCCCTCCCTGTCCCCCATGTCCCCGCTGTCCCCCGGTGTCCCTGATGTCCCCATGTCCCTCCCTGTCCCCCATGTCCCCGGGCTGTCCCCATGTCCCTCCCTGTCCCCCGGTGTCCCTGGGCTGTCCCCATGTCCCCAATGTTCCCACGTCCCCTCACTGTCCCCGTGTCCCTCCCTTTACCCCATGTCCCCGCTGTCCCCATGTCCCCGCTGTCCCCGCAGGCGTCGCAGACGCCGTCGACGCTGAACCCGGTGCTGCCGGCGTCGGAGCGCACGGTGGCCTGGGTGTCCAACATGCCGCACCTGTCGGCCGACATCGAGAGCGCGCACATCGAGCGCGAGGAGTACAAGCTCAAGGAGTACTCCAAGTCCATGGACGAGAGCCGGCTGGACCGGGTAGGGCAGGTGTGACTGCCACAGGTGTGAATGGGACAGGTGTGCCCAGGTGTGACTGAATGATACAGGTGTGCTCAGGTGTGTGAGTGACCCAGGTGTGAGGGGTACAAGCTCAAGGAGTGCTCCAAGTCCATGGACGAGAGCCGGCTGGACCGGGTAGGGAAGGTGTGAGTGACCCAGGTGTGAGTGTACAGGTGTGCCCAGGTGTGTGACTAGTACAGGTGTGTGATTGGTACAGGTGTGATCAGGTGTGTGACTGGTACAGGTGTATAATTGGTACAGGTGTGTGAGTGATACAGGTGTGCCCAGGTGTGAGGGGTACAAGCTCAAGGAGTACTCCAGGTCCATGGACAAGAGCCAGCTGGACCAGGTAGGGACTCAGGTGTGAGTGCACAGGTGTGAGTGATCCAGGTGTGCCCAGGTGTGCTCAGGTGTGTGACTGGTACAGGTGTGTGAGTGACCCAGGTGTGAGCGGTACAAGCTCAAGGAGTACTCCAAGTCCATGGACGAGAGCCGGCTGGGCCGGGTAGGGCAGGTGTGACTGCCACAGGTGTGACTGCCACAGGTGTGACTGGGACAGGTGTGAGTGACTCAGGTGTGCTCAGGTGTATGATTGGTACAGGTGTGTGAGGGATCCAGGTGTGAGGGGTACAAGCTCAAGGAGTGCTCCAAGTCCATGGACGAGAGCCAGCTGGACTGGGTAGGGCAGGTGTGACTGCCACAGGTGTGACTGCCACAGGTGTGACTGGGACAGGTGTGAGTGACTCAGGTGTGCTCAGGTGTATGATTGGTACAGGTGTGTGAGGGATCCAGGTGTGAGGGGTACAAGCTCAAGGAGTGCTCCAAGTCCATGGACGAGAGCCAGCTGGACTGGGTAGGGCAGGTGTGACTGCCACAGGTGTGAGTGACACAGGTGTGAATGGGACAGGTGTGCCCAGGTGTGACTGAATGATACAGATGTGCTCAGGTGTGTGATTGGTACAGGTGTGTGAGGGATCCAGGTGTGAGGGGTACAAGCTCAAGGAGTGCTCCAAGTCCATGGACGAGAGCCGGCTGGGCTGGGTAGGGCAGGTGTGACTGCCGCAGGTGTGACTGCCACAGGTGTGCTCAGGTGTGCCCAGGTGTGCCCAGGTGTGTGACTGGTACAGGTGTGACTGAGTCACGCAGGTGTGACAGATACAGGTGTGAATGATACAGGTGTGCTCGGATGAGCCCAAGTGTGCAGGGATCCAGGTGTGCTCAGGTGTGAATGACACAGGTGTGCTCGGACTGAGCCCAGGTGTGCAGGGCTCCAGGTGTGCTCAGGTGTGAATGGTGCAGATGTGCACAGATGTGCCCAGGTGTAGTGATCCAGGTGTGCTCAGGTGTGTGTGGTACAGGTGTGCTGAGATGTGCTCAGGTGTGCAAGGATCTGGTGGACGATGCTGGTGGAGCTCAGGTGTGCTCAGGTGTGCAGGGATCCAGGTGTGCAGATATTCCCGTATCCAGGTGTGCCCAGGTGTTCAGGGATCCATGGGATGGTCCTGGTGGAGCTCAGGTGTGCAGGGATCCAGGTGTGTGCAGGTGCCAGGAGATGATCCTGTGGACCCTGGTGTCCCTGGATCCAGGTGTGCCAGGATCTAGGTGTGCTGGGAGCCAGGTGTGCCCAGGTGTGCCGGGATCTAGGTGTGCTGGGATCCAGGTCTGGAGATGTTCAGGTGCACAGGGATCCAGGTGTGCCCAGGTGTGCAGGGATCCAGGTGTGCAGGGATCCAGGTGTGCCCAGGTGTGCAGGCTTCAGGAGATGACCCCATGCACCTCAGGTGATGATGCTGGTGGATCTCAGGTGTGCCCAGGTGTGCCCAGGTGCCCCCAGGTGTGCCCGATGGCAGGTGGGGAGTATGAGGAGGAGATCCAGGTGTGTCAGGTGTCCCCAGGTGCATCAGGTGTCCCCAGGTACCGCAGGTGTGCCCAGGTGTGCTCAGATGTGCCTGTAGCTGGGTGTAGGTGGTACCCAGGTGTGCCCAGGTGTGCAGGGCCCTGCAGTGTCCCTTTGGCAGGTGAAGGAGTATGAGGAGGAGATCCAGGTGTGTCAGGTGTCCCCAGGTGTCACCTCTGGCAGGTGAAGGAGTACGAGGAGGAGATCCACTTGCTGAAGGAGCGGCTGCACAGGGACAGGGGGGTGTGACAGGTGTGCCCATAGATGTGCCCCGGTGTGACAGGTGTGACAGGTGTGCCCATAGCTGTGCCCAGGTGCGACAGGTGCGCCCATAGCGGGGTGTAGAGGTTCCCATGTGTGACAGGTGTGCCTGTAGCTGTGCCCAGGTGTGGCCAGGTGTACCCAGGTGTGACAGGTATGCCCATACCAGGGTTGTAGCTGTGCCCAGGTGTGCCTGTAGCTGTGCTCAGGTGTGGCCAGGTGTACCCAGGTGTGACAGGTATGCCCATAGCAGGGTTGTAGCTGTGCCCAGGTGTGCCCAGGTGCGCCCAGGTGTGGTCAGGGCCCTGCAGTGTCCCTCTGGCAGGTGAAGGAGTACAAGGAGGAGATCCACTCGCTGAAGGAGCGGCTGCACAGGGACAGGGGGGTGTGACAGGTGTGACAGGTGTGCCCATAGCTGTGCTTATGTGTGACAGGTGTGACAGGTGTGCCCATAGCAGGGTTGTAGCTGTGCCCAGGTGCGCCCAGGTGTGGCCAGGGCCCTGCAGTGTCCCTCTGGCAGGTGAAGGAGTATGAGGAGGAGATCCACTCGCTGAAGGAGCGGCTGCACAGGGACAGGGGGGTGTGACAGGTGTGCCCATAGCAGGGTTGTAGCTGTACCCAGCTGTGCCCAGGTGTGACAGGTGTGCCCATAGCGGGGTGTAGAGGTTCCCATGTGTGACAGGTGTGCCCATAGCTGTGCCCAGGTGCGGCCAGGTGTACCCAGGTGTGACAGGTATGCCCATAGCAGGGTTGTAGCTGTACCCAGCTGTGCCCAGGTGTGACAGGTGTGGCCAGGGCCCTGCAGTGTCCCTTTGGCAGGTGAAGGAGTACGAGGAGGAGATCCAGGTGTGTCAGGTGTCCCCAGGTGTCACCTCTGGCAGGTGAAGGAGTACGAGGAGATCCACTCGCTCAAGGAGCGGCTGCACAGGGACAGGGGGTGTGACAGGTGTGCCCATAGCTGTGCCCAGGTGTGACAGGTGTGCCCATAGCTGTGCTCGTGTGTGCCCAGGTGTGCCCATAGCGGGGTGTAGAGGGTTCCAGGTGTGCCCAGGTGTGGCCAGGGCCCTGCAGTGTCCCTTTGGCAGGTGAAGGATTACGAGGAGGAGATCCACTCGCTGAAGGAGCGGCTGCATGGGCACAGGGGGGTGTGACAGGTGTGCCCATAGCTGTGCCCAGGTGTGACAGGTGTGCCCATAGCGGGGTTGTAGCTGTGCCCAGGTGTGCCCAGGTGCGGCCAGGTGTGGCCAGGGCCCTGCAGTGTCCCTTTGGCAGGTGAAGGAGTACGAGGAGGAGATCCACTCGCTGAAGGAGCGGCTGCACATGTCCAACCGCAAGCTGGAGGAGTACGAGCGGCGCCTGGTGACGCAGGAGGAGCAGACCAGCCGCATCCTCCTGCAGTACCAGCAGCGCCTGGAGCTCAGCGAGAAACGGCTCCGGCAGCAGCAGCAGGAGAAGGACTCGCAGATCAAGAGCATCATCGGCAGGTGAGGGACACACGGGGACAGCGGGGACACCCTGGGGACACGGGGACAGATGGGGGACAATGGGGACAGACAGGGACACACAGGGACACGGGGACATGGGGACAGACAGGGACACAAAGGGACATGGGGACACATGGGCACTCGCAGATCAAGAGCATCATCGGCAGGTGAGGGACACACGGGGACAGTGGGGACACCCTGGGGACACAGGAACAAACAGGGGACAGACAGGGACATGGGGACAGACAGAGACAATGGGGACATGGGGACAGACAGGGGACACGGGGACACACAGGGACATGCACGGACGCACAGGGACAGGGCACACAGGGATATCAGGGACACTGGGGACACAGGGACACACAGGAACACTGGGGACAGACAGGGGACACTTGGGCACACAGGGACATGGGGACACACGGGGACTCACAGATCAAGAGCATCATCGGCAGGTGAGGGACACACGGGGACAGCAGGGACACCCTGGGGACACGGGGACAGATGGGGGACATGGGGACACACAGGGACACACAGGCACTCACAGATCAAGAGCATCATCGGCAGGTGAGGGACACAGGGGGACAGCGGGGACACCCTGGGGACACACGGGGACATGGGGACAGACAGAGACATTGGGGACAGACAGGGACATGAGGATACAGAGGGACACAGGGACATGGGGACACACGGGGACAGTGGGGACAGACAGGGACACACAGCGCCATGGGGGCTCGCAGGGACACGGGGACTCACTGATCAAGAGCGTCATCGGCAGGTGAGGGACACACGGGGACAGCCTGGGGACACGGGGACAGACAGGGGACAGATGGGGACAGACAGGGACATGGGGACACAGAGAGTCAGGGGCACAAAGAGACTCACAGAGCAAGAGGATCATCAGCAGGTGAGGGACAAACAGGGACAGCCTGGGGACACAGGGACATGGGAACATGGGGACATACAGGGACAATGGGACAGACAGGGACAGACAGGGACAATGGAGACATGGGGACACACAGAGATATGGGGGTACAGGGACACACAGGGACATGGGGACACATGGCGACTTTGGGGACACACAGGGACTCGCAGATCAAGAGCATCACTGGCAGGTGAGGGACACACAGGGATACACAGGGACACTGGGGACAGACGGGGACATGGGGACACAGAGGGGACATGGGGATATAGGAGTACAGGGGATGCAGGGGCACACAGGCACATGGGGACACACAGGGATTCGCAGATCAAGAGCATCACTGGCAGGTGAGGGACACACAGGGATACACAAGGACACTGGGGACAGACGGGGACATGGGGACACAGAGGGGATGTGGGGATATAGGGGTACAGGGGACAGCTAGGGGACGCAGGGGCACACAGGGACATGGGGACACACAGGGATTCGCAGATCAAGAGCTTCATTGGAAGGTGAGGGACACACAGGGACAGCGGGGACAGCCTGGGGACACGGGGACATTGGAGACACTGGGGACACACGGACATGGGGACAGACGGGCACATGAGGACAGACAGGGGACACAGGGACACACAGGGCCAGGGGCACAAAGGGACTCACAGATCAAGAGCATCACCGGCAGGTGAGGGACACGCGGGGACAGCAGGGTCAGCCTGGGGACACACTGGGACACAAAGGAACATGGGGAACATGGGGACAGATAGGGACATGGGGACAGACAGGGGACATGGGGTACACAGGGACATGGGGACACACAGGGACATGGGGACAGACAGGGTGCACAGGGATATGGGGGTACAGGGACACATAGGGACATGGAGACAGCCTGGGGACATGGGGACACACAGGGACATGGGGACAGACAGGGTACACAGGGATGTGGGAGTGCAGGGACACACAGGGACATTGGGGACAGACAGGGCCAGGGGCACAAAGGGACTCACAGGTCAAGAGCATCATTGGCAGGTGAGGGACACATGGGGACAGCGGGGACACCCTGGGGACACACTGGGACACAAAGGAACATGGGGACACACAGGGACATGGGGACAGACAGGGGACATGGGGACAGACAGGGACATGGGGACACACAGGGACATGGGGACAGACAGGGTACACAGGGATGTGGGAGTGCAGGGACACACAAGGACATTGGGGACAGACAGGGGACATGGGGACATGGCGGGACAGGGACATACACGGGCACACAGTGACTCGCAGATCAAGAGCGTCATTGGCAGGTGAGGGACACACGGGGACTGCCTGGGGACATGGGGACACACAGGGCCATGGGGGTACAGGGATACACAGGGACAGACAGGGACAATGGTGACGTGGGGACACACAGGGACATGAGAGTACAGGGACACACAGTGTCACACAGGGACTTGCAGATCAAGAGCGTCATTGGCAGGTGAGGGACACACGGGGACAGCGGGGACACCCCTGGGGACACACGGGGACATTGGGGACACACACAGCTATGGGGACAGAGGAACAGACGGGGCTGTAGGGGACAGACAGGGACACAGAGGGACACAGGGACAGGGGCACACGGGGACTCACACATCGAGAGCATCATCGGCAGGTGAGGGACACACGGGGACAGCGGGGACACCCTGGGGACACGGGGACATTGGAGACACTGGGGACACGCGGGGATATTGGGACACACAGGGACACTGGGACATGGGGACAGACAGCGATACGGGGATACAGGGACACACAGGGACATTGGGAACATACAGGGACAGAGGGACACACAGGGACATGGGGACACACAGATCAAGAGCGTCTTCATCAGATGAGGGACACACGGGGACAGCGGGGACAGCCTGGGGACAGCGGGGGCACACAGGGATATGGGGACACACAGGGACATTGGGACATGGGGACAGAGGGACATTGGGACATGGGGACACAGAAACTCACAGATCAAGAGCATCATCGGCAGGTGAGGGACACATGGGGACAGCGGGGACATGGGGACAGAGAGGAACCGGGGACACACAGGACACGGGGACATGGGGACACACAGGGTCAGGGGCACACGGGGACTCGCAGATCGAGAGCATCATCAGCAGGTGAGGGACACATGGGGACAGACAGGGACAGCAGGGACATGGGGACAGACAGAGACTCTGGGGACAAACAGGGGTATGGGGACATGGGGACAGACAGGAACACCAGGACACAGGGACATCGAGGGGACAGTGGGGACACGGGGACTCACAGATCAAGAGCATCATGGGCAGGTGAGGGACCCACGGGGACAGCGGGGACAGACAAGGACATTGGGGACAAGGGGACACGCAGGGACAATGGGGACATTGGGGACACTGGGGACATCAAGGGGACAGACACAGTTATAGGGACAAACAAGGATATGGGGATACAGGGACATGGGGACACTGGGGACACAGGGACTTGGATCAAGAGCATCATCAGCAGGTGAGGGACACACGGGGACAGCCAGTGGCATGGGGACACGGGGGCACACAGGGACGTGGGGGCACACAGGGACATGGGGACACACAGGGATGTGGGTGTACAGGGACACATGGGGACAGTGGGGACAGACGTGGGGATGTTGGGGACAGAAAGGGACACAGGGACACGGGGACAGCCAGTGGCACGGGGACATGGGGGCACACAGGGATGTGGGACACACAGGGACAGCCAGGGCACATCAGGGACATGGAGGGGGACACAGGGACATTGGGGACACAGGGACACGGGACACAGAAGGACATGGGGATGACACAGGCACACGTAGGACGTGGGTGACACAGAGGTGACAGGGGCCATGGGGACATCACAGTGTGGCCCATGTGTGTCCCCAGGGCGCTTGCATGTCCCCAGGGGTGTCCCCAGGGTGTCCCCGTGTCCCTGAAGGTGTCCCCAGGATGTCCCCGGGTGCCCCTGGGCTGTATCACAAGTGTCCCCATGACCTTGAGGTGTCCCCAAGGTGTCCCCAGAATTTTCCCTGTGGCTCTGGGCATCCCAAGGTGTCCCTGGGCTGTCCCCGGGTGTGTCCCCCTGTCCCTGGGTGTGTCCCCATGACCCCTGAGGTTGTCCCCGTGTCCCTGGGCTGTCCCTGGGTGTTTCCCCCTGTCCCTGGGCTGTCCCCTCTGGCCCGGGGCGTGTCCTTGGGTTGTCCCCCTGTCCCTGGGCTGTCCCTGGGCGTGTCCCCGGGTGTGTCCCATGTCCTTGGGTTGTCCCCATGCCCCTGGGTGTGTCCCTACATCCCCGGGCTGTCCCCAGGTGTGTCCTCCTGTCCCTGGGTGTGTCCCCATGTCACTGGAGGATGTCCCTGGCTGTGTTCCCATGTCCCCGGGGGCTGTCCCTGGGCTGTCCCCATGTCCCCGGGAGGTGTCCCTGGCTGTGTCCCATGTCCCCGGGTGTGTCCCCATGTCCCCGGGGGGTGTCCCTGGCTGTGTCCCCTGTCCCCGGGTGTGTCCCCTGTCCCCGGGGGCTGTCCCCCTGTCCCCGGGAGGTGTCCCTGGCTGTGTCCCCCTGTCCCCGAGTGTGTCCCCTGTCCCCGGGGGGTGTCCCTGGGCTGTCCCCATGTCCCCAGGAGGTGTCCCTGGCTGTGTCCCCATGTCCCCGGGTGTGTCCCCCTGTCCCCGGGGGGTGTCCCTGGGCTGTCCCCATGTCCCTGGGAGGTGTCCCCGGGTGTGTCCCCATGTCCCCGGGAGGTGTCCCTGGCTGTGTCCCCCTGTCCCCGGGTGTGTCCCCCTGTCCCCGGGGGGTGTCCCTGGGCTCGGCCGGGGATGTCCCCGGGGGGGTGGCAGCATGACCCCGGTGAAGCCTGGCCCCGCAGGCTGATGCTGGTGGAGCAGGAGCTGCGCAGGGATCACTTGGGCGCCCACGACCCATCCGAGGGCCGGCGGCGGCTGCTCGACGCTCAGGTGGAAATTACAATGTCATTGCTCTGCTCCGTGTGACATCGGCCATCCCACGCCGCGCTGGGGGCGGGCTGCGGGTCCCTGGGGGTCCCTATGGGGGTGTTTGGGTGTTTTAGGGGCGTTATTGGGGGTCCCTAGGGGGGTATTTGGGTGTTTTGGGGGCGTTATTGGGGGTCCCTATGGGGGTATTTGGGTATTTTGGGGGCGTTATTGGGGGTCCCTAGGGGGGTATTTGGGGGCGTTATTGGGGGTCCCTAGGGGGGTATTTGGGGGCGTTATTGGGGGTCCCTAGGGGGGTATTTGGGTGTTTTGGGGGCGTTATTGGGGGTCCCTAGGGGGGTATTTGGGGGCGTTTTTGGGGGTCCCTATGGGGGTATTTGGGTGTTTTGGGGGCGTTATTGGGGGTCCCTAGGGGGGTATTTGGGGGCGTTTTTGGGGGTCCCTATGGGGGTATTTGGGTGTTTTAGGGGCGTTATTGGGGGTCCCTATGGGGGTATTTGGGTATTTTGGGGGGGTTATTGGAGGTCCCTATGGGGGTATTTGGGTGTTTTGGGGGCGTTATTGGGGGTCCCTAGGGGGGTATTTGGGGGCGTTAATGGGCGTCCCTATGGGGGTATTTTGGGGGTTTTGGGGGGAGTTATGGCCGTCCCTAGGGGGGTTTGAGGGGGTTTTGGGGGGATTATTGGGGGTCCCGGGGGGCTATTTGTGTATCTTGGGGGGGTTATTGAGGGTCTATGGGGGTATTTAAGTAGTTGGGGGGGTTATTGGGTGTTCCTAGGGGGGTATTTGGGGGGTTATGGGTGTCCCTAGAAGGGTCTGGGGGTATTTTGGGGGGGTTATGGGTGTTCCGAGGGGAGTTTGGGTGTCCCTAGGAGGTATTTGGGGAGGTTTTGGGGGGTTATGGGTGTCCCTGTGGGGGTATTTGGGTATTTTGGGGGGTTATGGGTGTCCCTAGGGGGGTATTTGGGTATTTTGGGGGAGTTTGGGTGTCCCTAGGAGGTATTTGGGGAGGTTTTGGGGGGTTATGGGTGTCCCTGTGGGGGTATTTGGGTATTTTTGGGGGGTTATGGGTGTCCCTAGGGGGCTTTGGGGGGGCCTGGGGGGGTTTAAGGATGTCCCGAGGGGGTATTTGGGGGGTTATTGGGGGTATTTGTGGATTTTGGGGGTGTTAAGGGTGTCCCTAGAGGGGTTTGAGGGAGTCTGGGAGGGTTTTGGGGGGTTATGGTTGTCCCTAGGGGGCTCTGGGGGGGGTTTTGGGGGATTACGGGGGGCTATGGGTGTCCCCATGGGGGTATTTGGGGGAATTTGGAGGGTTATTGGGGGGATTTGGGGGGGTCATGGGTGTCCCTAGAGGGGGTCTGGGGGTATCTGGGGGGGGTCATGGGTGTCCCTAGGGGGGTTTGGGGGGGGTCTGGAGGAGTTTTGGGTGTCCCAGAGGGGTATCTGGGTATTTTGGGGGCATTATTGGGGGGCTTATGGGAGTCCCTGAGGGTATTTGGGGGGGTTTGGGTGTCCTGGGAGGGTATTTTGGGGGCTTTTGGGGGGGTTAGGGGTGTCCCGAGGGGGTATTTGGGGGGGTTATGGTGTCCCGGGGGGTATTTGGGGGGGTTTGGGGTGTCCCGAGGGGGTATTTGGGGGGGTTGTGGTGTCCCGGGGGGTATTTGGGGGGGTTATGGCTATGCCTAGGGGGGTTTGGGGGGGTTAGGGGTGTCCCGAGGGGGTATTTGGGGGGGCTAGGGGTGTCCCGGGGGGTATTTGGGGGGGTTGTGGTGTCCCGGGGGGTATTTGGGGGGGTTATGGCTATGCCTAGGGGGGTTTGGGGGGGTTATGGTGTCCCGAGGGGGTATTTGGGGGAATTTGGAGGGTTATTTGGGGGGGTTTATGGTGTCCCGAGGGGGTATTTGGGGGGGTTAGGGGTGTCCCGAGGGGGTATTTGGGGAATTTGGGGGGGTTATGGTGTCCCGAGGGGGTATTTGGGGGGGTTATGGTGTCCCGAGGGGGTATTTGGGGGGGCTAGGGGTGTCCCGGGGGGTATTTGGGGGGGTTATGGCTATGCCTAGGGGGGTTTGGGGGGGATTTCAGGGCGTTGTGGGTGTCCCGAGAGGGGTTTGTGGGGGTTTTGGGGGGGTTGTGGGGGTCTCTGGTTGTCCCCGCGGGGGTTTAGGGGTGTCCCTAGGGGGGTTTTGGGGGGTAATTTGTTGTCTCTGGGGGGCGTTCGGAGATTTTGGGGGGGTTTAGGGGATTTTGGGGTGTTATTTGGGGTCTCTGGGGGTATTTGGGTGTCCCGTGGGGGGTTTGGGGGGGTCTGGGGGGCTTTTGGGGGGGTTATTGGGGGTTTTGGGGGGGTCTTTGGGTGTCCCCGGGGGGTTTTGGGGGGATAATTTGGGGTCTGTGGGGATTTTTGGGGGGTCTGTGGGTGTCCCCGGGGGGATTTTTAGGATTATTTGGGAATTTTTGGGGACCCTCGGGAGGGGCTCCTGTCACCTCTGGGGGCCTTGGGGGGACAGGGCCACCCCCGAGGGGACAATGGGACCCCTGGAAGGGGGGGACAGGGACCCCTGGAGGGGACAGGGCCACCCCCAGAGGGGACAGAGCCACCTCCAGAGGGGACAGGGCCACCACCAGGGGGGACAGGGACCCTTGGAGGGGACAACAGGACCCCAAGAGGGGACCTGAGGGGGACAGGGCTACCCCTGGGGGGACAAAGTGACCCCCCAGAAGGACAGGGCAACCCCCCAGAGGGGACAGCGCCACCCCAGTGGGGACAAAGTGACCCCTGGAAGGGACAGGGCCACTCCTGGAGGGACAGGGCCACCCCCGGTTGGGACAAGGCCACCCCTGTGGGGACAGAGTGGCCCCCTCAGGACACAGGGCCACCCCCGGGGTGACACCAGAGGGACATTTCCAGGCGGAGGTGACACCGCCCCACCCCCCACGCCAGGGACAGCGCCACCCCCGTGTCCCCAAGGCCACCCCCGTGTCCCCAAGGCCACCCCTGTGTCCCCAAGGCCACCCAGGTGTCCCCCCCCCAGTGACGGGGCCATTCCCGAGCCCCCTCCTTGGGTCGGGGACACCCCGGGGCCACCTTGGGGCCACCTTGAGGCCACTTCAAGGCCACCTCAGGGTCATCCTGGGGCCATCTCAAGGGCCACTTCGGGGTCACCTCAAGGCCACCCCAGGGTCACCTCAGGGCACCCCAGGGGCCACCTTGGGGCCACCTTAAGGTCACCCCAGGGGCCACCTCAAGGCCACCCTGGGGTCACCTCAGGGTCACCCCGGGGCCACCTCAGGGGCCACCCCAGGGCTACCTCAAGGCCACTTTGGGGCCACCTTGGGGTCACTTTGGGGCCACTTCAGGGTCACCTCAGGGCCATCTAGAGGCCACTTTGGGGTCACCTCAGGGCCACCCCAGGGCCACCTCAGGGCTACCCTGGCGTCACCTCAGGACCACCTCAGGGTCACCCCAGGGCCACCTCGGGGTCAGCCCGGCCGGGCCGTGTCCCCGCGCGGCGCGGTGGCCGCGGTGGCCCTGATGTCCCCTCCCGTGTCTCTCTTGTCACAGCTGTCCGTCAGGTAGCGCGGCCCGGCCCCGCCAGTGGCACCGGACCCTCGGCCACCGGTGACACCCCAGGTGGGTCCTTGTCCCCTCCCTGTCACCCCCCGGGCCGCACAGGGGGACCCTTGGGGACACGGATCCCACATGTCCCCAAGGCCCTCCTGTGTCCCTAAGGGACATTGGGGACCCTTGGGGACATGGATCTGGAATGTCCCCAAGCGCTCTGCTGGCCCCAAGGGACACTGGGGACACTTCACGGGTGTCCCCATGTCCTTCCCATGTCCCCGTGTCCCTCCCATGTCCTTCAGGCACACTGGGGTCATGGATCCAGGTGACCCAAGGGACATTGGGGACCACTGGGGACATGGATCTGAGATGTCCCCAAGACCCTTTTCTGTCCCCAAGGGACATTTGAGACCCTTGGGGACATGGATCTGGAATGTCCCCATGTCCCTCCCTGTCCCCGTGTCCCTCCCATGTCCCTCAGGCTCATTGGGGACCAGTGGGGACACGGATCCAGGTGTCCCCAAAGGACATTGGGGAGCACTGGGGACACGGATCCAGGTGTCCCCAAGACCCTTTTCTGTCCCCATGGGACATTTGAGACCCCAAGGGACATTTCTGTCCCCAAGGGACATTTGAGACATGGATCTGGAATGTCCCCATGTCCCTCCCATGTCCCTCATGGGAACTTGGGACTCCTTGGGGACACAGATCTGGGTGTCCCCATGTCTCTCCCATGTCCCCGTGTCCTTCATGGGCATTGGGGACTTTTTGGGGACACGGATCCAGGTGTCACCAAGGGACGTTGGGGACCAGTGGGGACACGGATCCAGGTGTCCCCAAGACCCTTTTCTGTCCCCAAGGGACATTTGAGACCCTTGGGGACATGGATCTGGAGTGTCCCCATGTCCCTCATGGGCACTGGGGACTCCTTGGGGACATGGATTCAGGTGTCCCCAAGGGATGTTGGGGACCACCGGGGACACAGATCTGAGTGTCCCCATGTCCCTTCCGCCTCCCTCAGGAACACTGGGGACACAGATCCAGATGTCCCCATGTCCCTCCCATGTCCCGTGTCCCTCCCATGTCCTTCAGGCACATTGGGGACACGGATCCAGGTGTCCCCAAGGGACATTGGGAACTACTGGGGACACGGATCCAGGTGTCCCCAAGACCCTTTTCTGTCCCCAAGGGACACTGGGGACACAGATCTGGGTGTCCCCATGTCCCTCCCGTGTTCCCATGTCCTTCATGGGCATTGGGGACTCTTTGGGGACACGGATCCAGGTGTCCCCAAAGGACGTTGGGGACCAGTTGGGACACGGATCCAGGTGTCCCCAACCCCCCAAACTGTCCCCAAGGGACATTTGAGACCCTTGGGGACATGGATCTGGAATGTCCCCATGTCCCTCATGGGCACTGGGGACTCCTTGGGGACGCGGATCTGGGTGTCCCCATGTCCCTCCAGTGTCCCCATGTCCCTCGTGGGTACTGGGGACTCCTTGGGGACACGGATCTGGGTGTCCCCATGTCCTTCCCATGTCCCCATGTCCCTCAGCCACATTGGGGAGCACTGGGGACACGGATCCAGGTGTCCCCAAGACCCTTTTCTGTCTCTAAGGGACATTGGGGACACTTGGGGACATGGATCTGGAATGTCCCCATGTCCCTCCCATGTCCCTCATGGGCACTGAGGACTCCTTGGGGACATGGATCTGGGTGTCCCCATGTCCTTCCTGTGTCCCCATGTCCCTCCCATGTCCCTGAAGGACATTGGGGACCCTTGGGGACACACATCCAGGTGTCCCCAAGACCCTTTTCTGTCCCCAAAGGACATTGGGACCCCTTGGGGACACAGATCAGGGTGTCCCCGTGTCCCTCCTGTGTCCCCATGTCCCTTGGGGACATGGATTCAGGTGTCCCCACATCCCTCCTGCTGTCCCCATGTCCCTCCTTGTGTCCCCATGTCCCCCGGGGACATGGACCGAGGTGTCCCAATGTCCCTCCTGGTGTCCTCTTGTCCCTGCCGTGTCCCTCCCGTGTCACCTGGGCACACGGATCCAGGTGTGCCCTTGTCCCTTCTGTGTCCCCATGTCCTTTAGAGACATGGGGAACCCCTTGGGGACGCTGTCCCAGGTGTCCCCATGTCCTTCCTGGTGTCCCCTTGTCCTTCCTGGTGTCCCCATGTCCTTTGTGGACACTGGGGACCCTTTGGGGACGTCACCTCAGGTGTCCTCATGTCCTTCCTGGTGTCCCCATGTCCCTTAGGGACACTGAGGACCACTTGGGGACACTGAGGACCACTTGAGGACACCACACCAGGTGTCCCCATTTCCCTCCTGGTGTCCCCATGTCCCTTGTGGACACTGAGAACCCTTTGGGGACACCACACCAGGTGTTCCCATGTCCCTTAGGGACACTGGGGACCCCTTGGGGACACCACCCCCAGTGTCCTCATGTCCCTTCTGGTGTCCCCATGTCCCTCCAGGTGTCCCCATGTCCTTGAGGACACTGGGGACCCTTTGGGGACACTGGGGACCCTCTGGAGACACCACCCCAGGTGTCCCCATGTCCCTTGTGGACACTGGGCACCCTTTGGGGACACCACCCCAGGTGTCCCCATGTCGCCTCAGGTGCCACCACCGGCCCTGTCCCCACCCCCTGGAGGTGCCACCATTGTCCCCATTGGTGTGGGGGGGGGGGGGGTTTGGGGTGGGGTTGTCACCAAATGTCCCCCAGCGCTGGCGCCGCGTCACCGTCACCATCCTCGTGTCTTGTGTCTGTCCCCATCTCACCGGGGGGGAGGTGACACCCGTGTCCGTGTGCCATGTCCTGTCACCAGGGTGGGTGGGGACAGTTCGGGGGGGTGGGGACAATTCAGGGGGGTTGGGGACAGTTCAGGGGGGGTGGGGACAGTTTGGGGGGTTGGGGACATTTTAGGGGGGGTGGTTGGGGACAATTTGGGGGGGGTTGGAGACATTTCAGGGGGTTGGGGACAGTTCAGAGGGGGCTGGGGACATTTCAGGGGGTTGGGGACAATTGAGGCAGCGCCAGGACAATTTTGGGGGTGGGGGGGACAATTTTGGGTGGGGGTGGGGACAATTTTGGGGGTCAATCTCCTCCATTTTGGGAGGGCGTGGGGACAAACCGAGGGCGTCCCGCCTTCAATTTTTGGGGTTAATTTTGGGGTGAAACTTTGAGGGTCGGGGTTAATTTGAGGGGTTCAGGGTTAAGTTTAAGGGTTCGGGGTTAATTTTAGTGTTAATTTTAGGGGTTCACGGTTAATTTTAGGGGTTCAGGCTTAACTTTAGGGTTAATTTTAGGGGTTCAGGCTTAACTTTAGGGTTAATTTTAAGGGGTCGGGGTTAATTTTAGGGGGTCGGGCTTAATTTTAGGGTTAATTTGAGGGGTCGGGGTTAACTTTTGGGGGTCAGGGTTAGTTTTAGGGGGTCCGGATTAATTTTGGGGTTAATTTTAGGGATTCAGGGTTAATTTTACGGGTCCAGGGTTAATTTGAGAGGTTCAGGGTTAATTTGTGGGGTTCGGGATTAATTTTAGGGTTAATTTTAGGGAATTGAGGTTTATTTGAGGGGTTCAGGGTTAATTTTAAGGGGTCAGGGTTAATTTTAGGGTTAACTTGAGGGTTTCAGGGTTAATTTTAAGGGGTTCAGGGTTAATTTTAGGGGTTCAGGGTTATCTTTAGGGGTTCAGGGTTAACTTTAGAGGGTCGGGGGTAATTTCAGGGGTTCAGGGTTAATTTTCGGGGGTCAGGGTTAATTTTAGGGGTTCAGGGTTAACTTTAGGGCGTCAGGGTTAATTTTAAGGGGTTGGGGTTATTTTAGGGGGTCGGGGTTAATTTGAGGGGTTCAGAGTTAATTTTGGCGTTAATTTTAGGGGGTCAGGGTTATTTTGAGGGTCAGGGTTAATTTTAGGAGTTCAGTGTTAATTTTAGGGGGTCGGAGTTAATTTGAGGGTTATTTTTAGGGGGTCAGGGTTAACTTTAGGGGTTCAGGGTTAACTTTAGGGGTTCAGGGTTAATTTGAGGGGGTTCAGAGTTAATTTTAGGGTTAACTTTAGGGGTCAGGGTTAATTTTAGGGTTAATTTTAGGGGTTCAGGGTTAACTTTAGGGGTTCAGGGTTAATTTTAGGGTTAATTTTAGGGGTTCAGGGTTAATTTTAGAGTCAATTTTAGGGGGTCAGGGTTAACTTTAGGGTTAATTTTAGGGGGTCAGGGTTAATTTTAGGGGGTCGGAGTTAATTTGAGGGTTATTTTTAGGGGGTCAGGGTTAACTTTAGGGGTTTAGGGTTAATTTTAGGGGGTCGGGGTTAATTTTAGGGTTAATTTTAGGGGGTCAGGGTTAACTTTAGGGGTTCAGTGTTAATTTTAGTGTTAATTTTAGGGGTTCACGGTTAATTTTAGGGGTTCAGGCTTAACTTTAGGGTTAATTTTAAGGGGTCGGGGTTAATTTTAGGGGGTCGGGCTTAATTTTAGGGTTAATTTGAGGGGTCGGGGTTAACTTTTGGGGGTCAGGGTTAGTTTTAGGGGGTCCGGATTAATTTTGGGGTTAATTTTAGGGATTCAGGGTTAATTTTAGGGGTCCGGGGTTAATTTGAGAGGTTCAGGGTTAATTTGTGGGGTTCAGGATTAATTTTAGGGTTAATTTTAGGGAATTGAGGTTTATTTGAGGGGTTCAGGGTTAATTTTAAGGGGTCAGGGTTAATTTTAGGGTTAACTTGAGGGGTTCAGGGTAAATTTTAGGGTTAATTTAACGGGTTCAGGGTTATCTTTAGCAGTTCAGGGTTATCTTTAGGGGTTCAGGGTTAACTTTAGAGAGTCGGGGGTAATTACAGGGGTTCAGGGTTAATTTTCGGGGGTCACGGTTAATTTTAGGGGTTCAGGGTTAACTTTAGGGCGTCAGGGTTAATTTTAGGGGGTCGGGGTTAATTTGAGGGGTTCAGAGTTAATTTTGGCGTTAATTTTAGGGGGTCAGGGTTATTTTGACGGTTAGGGTTAATTTTAGGAGTTCAGGGTTAATTTTAAAGTTAATTTTAGGGGTTCGGGGTTAACTTTAGGGTTAATTTGAGGGGTTCAGTGTTAATTTTAGGGGGTCGGAGTTAATTTGAGGGTTATTTTTAGGGGGTCAGGGTTAACTTTAGGGGTTCAGGGTTAATTTTAGGGGTTCAGGGTTAATTTTAGGGGTTAAGGGTTAATTTGAGGGGTTCAGAGTTAATTTTAGGGTTAACTTTAGGGGGTCAGGGTTAATTTTAGGGTTAAGGGTTAATTTTAGGGGGTCAGGGTTAATTTTAGGGGATCAGTGTTAACTTTAGGGGTTCAGGGTTAATTTTAGGGGTTCAGGGTTAATTTTAGGGTTGATTTTAGGGGGTCAAGGTTAACTTTAGGGGTTCAGGGTTAATTTTAGGATTATTTTTAGGGGTTCAGGGTTAACTTTAGGGGTTCAGGGTTAATTTGAGGGGTTCAGAGTTAATTTTAGGGTTAACTTTAGGCGTTCAGGGTTAATTTTAGTGGTTCAGGGTTAATTTTAGGGTTGATTTTAGGGGTTCAGGGTTAATTTTAGGGGTTCAGGGTTAATTTTAGGGTTAATTTTAGGGGGTCAGTGTTAACTTTAGGGGTTCAGGGTTAATTTTAGGGTTGTTTTAAGGGGTTCAGGGTTAATTTTAGGGGTTCGGGGTGAACTCCGGGGCGGGTCAGGGATGGTTTTTGGGTGCATTCGCGTTGATTTGGGGCCGCCCCGAGGGCCCCGCGCCGGTGCCGCAGGTGAGTGAGCCCCGCCCGGGGTGGGGCGGGGGACGCTCGGGGACACCGGGGGACAATCAGGGGACACCGGGGGACACTGAGGGGACACTCGGGGGACACTGAGGGCGGCGCTGGCCGGGGCGGGGGGGTGAATGAGCCCCCTCGGTGCCTTGCAGGAGAGGCAGCTTTCCGCCGTGGGTGCAGCAGACCCGGGTGTGATTTGGGGGGCCGGGGGGGTCCCCGGGCGGCCCCCGCCTCCGCCCCCGCCACCCCCGATCACGGCCAACGGCTGCGAGCGGCGCGGCCCCGCTGCTGAGCACTGACCCCCGCCCCGGGGGTCGCCGGGACCCCCCCCCCCTCGAACCAAACCGCACCCGCACCCCCCCTTGAGTCCCCCCGAAACCCCCCCAGCCCTGGGGGAAAAAAGGGGGAAAGGGGAGGGCGGGGGGGAGGGGGGGAACACCCGGAGACCCCCGGGGTGAGGAGGAGGAGGAGGAGGAGGAGGAGGAGGAGGCGAGGGGGGCTCGCGTTTGGGGGGGGGTCTCTGTCACGCGAGGAATTCGGGGGGGTTTGCGCGAGGAATTTTTGGGGGGGGGGGGTCCTCGTGCAGCAGATCCTCGTGCAAAGGGCTCCTCGCGCGGGGAAACGGGGGGGGCCGGGGCAGGATTTGGGGGTCCCCGTGCAACAATTTGGGGTCCCCGTGTGAGGATTTTGGGGTCCTGTTGCGGATTTTGGGGTCCTCGTTCCAGGAATTGGGGTCCCCGTGTGACGATTTGGGGGTCCCCATGTCAGGAATTTGGGGTCCCCGTTTGAGAATTTGGGGTTCCCGTGTGGATTTTGGGGTCCCCGTTCCAGGAATTGGGGTCTCCGTGTGACGATTTGGGGGTCCCCATGTCAGGAATTTGGGGTCCCCGTGCAGATTTTGGGGTCCCCGTTCCAGGAATTGGGGTCCCCATGTGAGAATTTGGAGTCCCCGTGTGAGAATTTGAGGTCCCCATGTCAGGAATTTGGGGTCCCCATGTGACAATTTGGGGTCCCCGTTCCAGGAATTGGGGTCTCCGTGTGGATTTTGGGGTCCCCGTCTGAGAATTTTGGGGGTCCCCGCGCGACGATTTCGGGGTCCCCGTTCCAGGAATTGGGGTCTCTTGGTGGATTTTGGGGTCCCCGTCTGAGAATTTTGGGGTCCCCGTGTGAGAATTTGGGGTCCCCGAGCGAGAGTTTTGGGGTCCCCCTGCAAGGGCCCCTCGTGCCACCATCACCTCACGTCACCAAGAGGAATTTGGGGGTCCTCGTGTGCCAGAGCCCCCCGAGTGTCACCAGCTCCTCACCGAGGGCTCCGAGTGTCACCCTGAGGAATTTGGGGGGCTCCGAGTGCCACCAGCTCCTGGTGTCACCAAGAGCCCCCCGAGTGCCACCACGTCCTCGTGTCACCAAGAGGAATTTGGGGGGTCCTCGTGTGCCAGAGCCCCCCGAGTGTCACCAAGAGGAATTTGGGGGGCTCCGAGTGGCCACCAGCTCCTCTTGTCACCAAGAGCC
Source organism: Ammospiza caudacuta (assembly GCF_027887145.1). NCBI lineage: Eukaryota > Metazoa > Chordata > Aves > Passeriformes > Passerellidae > Ammospiza > Ammospiza caudacuta. Next base: position 1,537,922 of record NC_080625.1, on the reverse strand, counting down.
CCCCGAGTGCCACCACGTCCTTCTGTCACCAAGAGGAACGGGGGGGTCCTCGTGCAAGAGCCCCCCAAGTGCCACCAGCTCCTGGTGTCACCAAGAGCTCCTTGGGTGCCACCAGTTCCTCAAGTGCCACCAGCTCCTCGTGTCACCAAGAGCCCCTTGGGTGCCACCAGCTCTTCATGTCACCAAGAGCTCCTCAAGTGCCACCATCTCCTCGTGTCACCAAGAGCCCCCCGAGTGCCACCAGCTCCTCGTGTCACCAGGACCTCCTGCAGGAGAAATTGGGGGGGGGGGTCTTTGTGCCACCAGGAGCCCCCCGAGTGTCACCAGGCCTGGCCCAGCGGGTCCCTGGTGTCACCGGGGTCTCTCTGCCCTCGGGCACCCACCGGGACCCCCCTGAGCACCGGGACCCCCGAATTTCACCGTCCTCGTGCACCGGGACCCCCCCTCAGGACCCATCAGGACCCTCGAGTTTCCCTCCCCCCTCGGGACCACCAGAGACCCCCCCCCATCAATCAGCGCCGTCACCGAGCACCGGGACCCCCCCCTCGAGCATTGACCCCCACATTGTGCACCGGGACCACCGGAAACCCCCCCCGAATCACCGAGACCACCGGAGCCCCCCTCAAACATCGCCAGCCTCGGGCACCGGAACCACCGGAGACCCCCCCCCTAAATCACCGAACACCGGGACCCCCCCCTCCGTGCACCGGGACCACCAGAGACCCCCCCCCCCGAATCACCGAGCACCGGAGACCCCCCCGAATCACCGTGCACCGCCCCCCCCCTCGTGCACCAGCACCGGGACTGGACCCTCCTCGAGCACCGGGACCCCCCCCGTGCATTGACCCCCCCTCACCGAGCACCGGGACTGGGACTGGACCCCCCCCTTGAAACCCGGGACACCCCCGGGCACCGGGACCCCCCGGGCAGCGCCACCCCCGAGCACCGGGACTGGGACCGGACCCCCCCTCGTGTACCGACCCCTCCCCGAGCACCGGGCCCGGACCCCCCTTTGTGCCCCCCCACCCATCACGGGGGTTCCGCCCCCTCCCCTTTGACCCCCCCGGGAACAGCACCGGGACAGGGGGGGTTCCAGGAGCGGGACCGGGGGGGCTCCGAGCGCTGGGGGGGCACAGGGGGGTCCCCAGCACCGGGGGGTCCCTTGGGGCTCAATCCTGTGACCACCCCCCCCCCGTTATCACCAGGGACCCCTCCCAATTTACCGGGACCCCCCCCATTCACTGCCTCCCCCCTTCACCAACACCCCCAAAACGCTGGGACGCCCCCAGTCCATGAGACCCCCCCCCCAGTGCGCCAGGACCCCCCACTCACCGCCCCTGCACCATCCATGGGACCCCCGCCTCACCGCCCCCCACTCACCAGGACCCCCAATCCATGGGACCCCCCCCCACACTCACCAGAACCCCCAAACTCACCAGGACCCCCCAATCCATGGGACCCCCCACACTCACCAGACCCCTCCCCCCACTTCGGCACCCCCCGGGCCTCCCCCTCATTGGTTGAACCCCCCCCCGAAACGACCCCAGCCCCTCCCCTCTCGGCCCCCCCGAGCCCCCGGCCCGCGTTGGGCCCCGCCGGGGCCGGGCTGGCTCCACCCCCCGGGGCCCCCCTGAGCCCCCCCGGGCCCCCCAGGACCCCCCGAGCCCCCCCGGTGGGGCCGGGCTGGCTCCACCCCCCGGGGCCGCCGCTGAGCGGAGCCTTTCAATAAACGCCGATCGGTCTTGTAGCCACGCCCACAGCAGGGCGGGGCCGCGCGGGTCGGCCAATGGGGAGCGGGTGAGCGGGAGGGATACGATTATGAATGGGAGCGTGGGAAAAGGGGCGCGGCTCCAGGAGCACCGGCCAATGGAGAGCGGAGGGGGCGTGGCCTGGGATTGGGCGGGAAGGGGCCGGCAAGGAGTGGGGGCGTGGAAAGGGGGCGGGGCCCCAGGAGCGGCGGCCAATCGAGAGCGGAGGGTGCGTGGCCTGAGTTTGGGCGGAAAGGGGCCGGCAAGCAATGGGGGTGAAATTACCCCGAAATTACCCCCAAAAAAACCCAAATCCCCTCAAACTCCGGTCAAGTACCACGAAATACTCCAAGAATACCCCAAAATTGCCCCCCACCCAAAAAAAAAATCGAAACTCCAGTCAGGGACCATATAATGACCCCAAATCCCCACAAAATTGACCCAAATCCAGTCAGGGAGGCTCAAATCCCTGTAGGACCACCCAGATTTACTCGGGATGCCCAACACCCAGTCGGGACCCCCCAAAATCTCCTCAGGACCTCTTAAAATCCCCCCCCAGATTCCTGCAGGGCCCCCTCCAGATCCCCTCAGGACCACCCAAAATCCCCCTCACATCCTTTCACAACCCCAATTCTCCATAGCGACCCCCCAAAATCTCCACAAACCCCTCCAGGGCCCTCAATTCTCCCTCAGAAGGCCCCCAAATCCACTCCAAAGCCCCTCGGGAACCCCAGTTCTCCCTCAGGACCCCCCAAATCCCCTCATATCCCCTCAGCACCCCCAAACCCCCACACAACCCCCCTAAACTCCTTCGGGAACCCCGGTTCTCCCTCAGTGACCCCCAAAACCCCTCAGGATCCCCCACATCTCCTCATGACCCCTCACAGCCACTCAGGACCCCCCATTTCCCCACAGAACCCTCCAAAACCCCCCAAATCCCCTCAGATGCCTCCCAAATCCCCTCATGACCCCTCACATCAACTCAGGACCTCCAGATCCCCTCAGGACCCCCCAGATCCCCTCAGGACTCCCAGTTTCTCCTCAGGAACCCAAATTCTCCCTCAGGACCCCCCAGTCCGCCTCAGAATCCCCCAGATCCCCTCAGGACCCCCGGTTTTCCCTCAGGAGCCCACAAACCCCCTCATATCGCCCCAAATCCCCTCAGGATCCCCAAATCTCCCTCAGGACCCCACAAACCCTCTCAAGACCCCCCAAATCCCCTCAGAACCTCTCACATCCCCTCAGGAACCCCCCAGTCCCTCTCAGAAACCCCCAAATGCCCTCACGACCCCGGATTCTCCCTCCGGACCCTGCTCAAATCCCCTCAGGACCCCCCAAATCCCCTCACTTCCTCTCACAACCCCACCAAACCCCCTCAGGACCCCCCAGATCCCCTCACATCTCCTCAGCCCTCCCCATTCCCCTCATAATCCCCCCAACCCCCTCCTCCCCGCCCACCCCCGCTCCCGGTGCTGACCGCGGTCGCTGTCGCCCATCCCGCGCTGCCGGGGGGGGGTCCCGGGGCTCCCTCGGCGCCCCCAAATTCCCGCCCCGCCCCCGCTCCCCGCGGCCTCGGCCCCGCTGCGCCTCCGCTGGGCCCCACCGGGACCACAATGCCCACAATGCAGCGCGGCTCCGACGACCGCGGCCGCCCCAAGCCGCCGCCTGGGGGGGGACTTCTGACTACTTCTGTCAGGTACAGCTTCTGATTGGTCCGCGCGGCTTTTGGCGCTTCTCGCCGCAAGTCTCGCGAGAGAAACAAGACTCCAATTTGAGTGACGGCAACTCTGTGGGCTCCTTAAATGCGGCCGGTAACGGCGGAGTCCGCCTGGAAATGGCGAGATGGAGCCTAAACCCCCTGGGGATTGAGCCTAAACCCCCTGGGATCGAGCTGAAGCAGCCACCCATGCATTGGAGCGGTACCGGAAAGGGCGGGCGGTGGCCTCGCCTGGCCCCCTCCCCGCCCCATTTGGCGCTCCTCGCGCGACTGCTCCGCCATTTTCACTGCTAGCCGGGCCTGTTCTGTGCCTGGACCGGCGCCTGTCCCGGGACTCGTTCGCCACCCGAGTGTCCCCAAGGTGTCTCCAGTGACGATGGAGCTCCGACAGGTGCGACAGGAAAGGGGAGAGGTGACACGGAGGGGACAGCGGGGACGGGGTGGGGCGGGGACCCGGCCGGTAGCGGGGACGATGGGGGAGAAGGAACAGTGGGGGATGGGGGGGACACGGGGGGTGGCGGGAGGGGACAGGGGGGCGCAAAGGGGACAGGCGGGAGTGGCAGGAAGGGGGGAGGTGACAGAGGGGTGGAAGGGGGGTACAACGGGGGATGGTGAAAGGGGACAGTGGAGAACGGTGGGGGTGGGAAAGGGGGGACAAAGAGGGGACAAGGGGGTGACAAAGGGACAGAGGGGACAGCAGAGCCCTCCAGGGAAAGGACAAAGGGGACCCTGGGAGGGCACAGGGGCTACCGTAGGAGGCCGCAAGTGCCACCAGGTCCGTGACACCTCCCCTGTCCCCTGCCCAGTGGTTCAAGGCCCTGCTGGACCCACGGGTCACCATGCCGTTCATCACGGGGGTGGACCCCTTGTTCTGCGTAGCGAAGGAGACGCTGTTGCGCAGATTACAGAGAGAGTGGAAGTCGTGCTTCACCAGTGAGCTTCAGAAGCACCTGGTGTACATTGATGCCACCTGGGGGCACCGCACTGCCGCCTTCGATGGTGATAACCTTGTCGCCTTCCCGAGCATCTACGAGAGCAATCCATGGATTTGCCACAGGCGCATGACAACAGAACTGGAGGAACTGTTCGTGTCTCAACTTCTGTACAGGTGGGTCCAGCTGGCCAGGAAGGCCACCAAGCTCTGCAAAGCCTGCAGGGAGACAGCCACTGAGGTGGCTGCCAGCGAGGCAACAAGGGCCACCATGGAGAGACAGCGGGTGGAGGCAGCCCTGGGGCTGCTGGAGCGCTTGGTGGCCGCGTGTGACGAAGCCACCGCGTTCCCCCGGGAGCTGGAGCGCCTGCTCAGGGACACCAAGACCACTTTTGGGGGTAAAAATAAGGCATCCCGCAAAGTGCGCAGTGTCTCGGTGGCCAAGGTGGCCGTGGCCGAGCAGCTGTGGGAGGCTAGTGGCCACCTAGTCAAGGATTTCCTGGAGAGAGCGGTTGACAACATCATTGAGTTCTCTTTCACCATTTGTCCCGACAGCTCCCTTGCCTATGATGAGGCTGACTGGTGCCTAAGAGCCGTTGAGGACATCCCAAGGCCCCTCCGATCCCCGGAGCGTTCTCAGAGCAACCCCCAGGTGTCCCCAGTGAGTGTGGGGCCCCAAGAGGTGCGATGGGTGGGGGTGGGGACAGGGGGACAGAGGGGACACTGAGGGGATGGAGGCCATTACTGGGGATGGAGGAAACACGGGGATGGCAGGAGGGGACAGGAGGTTGCATGGGGGACAGGAGGGAGTGGCTGGAAGGGGGGAGGTGATAGAGAGGGGAAGGGACATGAGGGAGGAGGGTGCAGTGGGGAATGGGGGGGACACGGCAGGGAGGGGACACTGGGGTGGTGGTGGTGGCAGAGGGCACAGCAGTGGGAGCAGGGGGGTGGCAGAGTGGACAGCAGGAGGGCAGGGGCTGGGAGAGGTTACGAGGGGAGGGGCAGGGGGTGGCAGAGGGAACAAGAGGCTGACAAAGGGATTGAGGGGACAAAGGGGATCCCTCAGTGGCAGGGGTCACCACAGGGAGCCGTAAGTGCCACCAGGTCCCTGACACCTCCCCTGTCCCCTCCCCAGCTGTCCCCGGCCCTGCTGCTGCCGCAGGTCACCATGGTGGCCATCCTGGGCAAGCAGGTGGACATCCTGCCCAGGCGGGGCACAAAGCGGCTCAAGTTCCTAAATCACCTGCACTCGAAGTTGGTAGACTTCTGCAGGAAGCTGGGGGCCATCATGAAGTCCATTCAAGACCCATGGTGGCGCCGCAATGTCACCTCCAACGATGAAGCCCCTCCTGCCTCCCTGAGCATGGCTCTGGCTGTCTACCAGCACACCCCATGGACCACCTGGGGCCATGTGGTAGTGGAGGCCTGGCACTGGCTGGGGTCGCTGAATGGGCAATTGGAGAACAGCGCCGAGCTGGTCAGGGCAGCCACCGAGCTCCTCAGCATCTGCAGGAAATTGGCTGCCGAGGCGGCCATTGAGGAGGCCAATGCCCAGGCCAGGGCACGGGCTGCCCGTTATGGGAGAGCTCTGGAACACATGGTGGCGCTGGGCGAGCATGAGAGGGCCAGGTGGAAAACCCGGGTGAAGAGAGAGGCCAGGGTGGCTGCCAGCAGGGCAAGAAGGGTGAGACAGCGGGTGGAGGCGGCCCAGAGGCTGCTGGAGCGCTTGGTGGCTGCATCTAAGGAAGCCACCGCGTTCCCCCGGGAGCTGCACCGCAGGGTTGAGGTCATTGTGGATGCCCTGGAGAGCATAAACGGCGAGTCCCCCAATGTCCCTGAGGACTTGGTGGCCAAGGTGGCCAAAGCCGAGTGGCTGTGGGAGGCCAATGCCCACCTGGCCAAGCGTCACCTGGTGGGGGCAATTGACAACATCACCAAGTTCTTGTTAAATGCTGGTCGTGCCAGCCCCAGTGTCAGTGAGGTGGCCGAGCCGTGCCGAAGAGCCACTGAAGGCATCCCAAGGCTCCTTCAACCCCCGGAGCATCCTCAGAGCATCCCTGAGATGTCCCCACTGAGCACGGAGCCCCAAGAGGTGCGATGAGGGGTTTGTGGGGGTAGAGAGGGGGACACGGGGCAGGGGAAGGGGCAATAGAGGATGGAGGAGACATGGGGGGTGGCAGGAGGGGACAGGGGATCTCAAAGGGGACAGGAGGGAGTGGTGGGAAGGGGGAGGTGACAGAGGAGTGGAGGGGAAGTGGGGGGAGGGGGCAGTGGGGGATGGGGGGGACAGTGGAGAGGAGGGGACACGGGGGCTGGTGGGGAGCGGCAGACGGGACAGTGAGGGGTGGCATAGGGGACAGCAGTGGGCGCAGGGAGTGGCAGAGGGGACAAGACGCCGACAAAGGGACAGAGGGGACAAAGGGGAACCCGGGAGGACACAGGGGCCACTCCAGGAGGCCAGAAGTGCCACCACGTCCCTGACACCTCCCCTGTCTCTTCGCCAGCTGAACTTGGCCCTGCTGAAGCACAACACTGGTGACTCCATCTGTCACAACTCCAATCTTGCTGACGCTCCCACCTCCCTGTGCCCGGCCACGGCCGCCTACGAGAACGCCGCGTTGACCACCTGGGGTGAGAAGGGACCAGGTGACAGTGGTGGCCAGCGAGTGGCACAGGTCGGTGTCCACGTTGGAGGACAGCTGGACCCAGCTGACCAGAGAGGCCATCAAGCATAACAGTGTTCTCCCGTGCCGCCATTTCCGCACTTCTTTGGCAGCCAAGGTGACCAGGGCTGAGTGGCTGTGGGTGGCCAGCCGCCTCCTGGCCAGGGACCACTTGGTGGGGGCACTTGGGGACATCCACACCATCTTCAGGTGTGGTGACCCCGATGGCTCCATTGCCCACGTGGTAGCTGACCTGTGCCAAAGAGCTGCTGAGGACATCCCAAATCTGCTGCAGGGACAGTGATGTCCCCAATGTGACGTCATCAGGGCAGTGACATCATCAGGGACATGGCTGTCCTTTTTTCTGCCTTGCCATGTAGGATTTGAAACAAATATAGGGAATTTTCTGGGAATTTTCACTGAAATTGACCCAAAGCCTGATGGGAATTCCCAGGGTAATGTCACTGGGGACACTCAGGGACATTCTGGGGACACTCAGGGACAGGGGTGAATGAGTCCCATCAAGAGCTTCCAGCTTTTCACTGTGCCTGCAGCAGAGATGGGTTATAAATGACACTAACTGGCTTCTGCATTTCTGTATTGGCTTTTCCGCATTGTTATGAATCACCAGCAATTTGATTATGGAGGGGCTTTGACAGCTGGCCTGCAAGCAAAGCTGAGTTAAGAGAAGTAACAATTGATGGTTACTAAATGTATCCACAGCAAGGGAGATGACAAGACCATCAGCATGGAAACGGATTGGAAAAGATAGATGAAAATTTTTGTTAGCTAGACTGTGTGCCTAAGTACATGTGTATACGTGCCTTATTATATTTCTGTAAAACTTTTGCCAATTATATTGACACTAATTGCTTTGCACCAATTAATATCAAGCTTTGTTAAGAGTATATAAACTGGAGAACATGCAGAATAAAAAACTTTATCTTCTTGGACCCCGATTACATGTGTGTGACTTACACATCCAACCTAATGGTGACATTTGATACTGATATTGATTATTGATGATTCCTTGTAGCTGCTGGTTGGTGCAATATAATCTGTCAGTTCCTGTGTGCACCGTACAGCCTATTAATTATTAATTAATACCATCTATAAAGATTAGACTGGGCTGATCTGTGTTCTGTGTCAGACATCACTGACCCCATTGAGAGACGAGTGGTCAATAAATCCAACGTTCCTTGAGGGGAGCACAGCCAGGGAGCTGCTTCAAGGCGCTGTCACTGAGATATTTCCCTTTGAAAACCCTGGGTGGGAGGCAAATACACCCGAGCAGATGGCAAAATTAAAATGATATCAAAGCCTTGTGGAATTAAAACATGGGGTCTCTAAAGCTGTGAATTTGACAAAGCTTCACCAAGTGAGGCAAAATGATGATGAATCACACACTGATTTTTTAAACAGGTGAAGAGAAACTGCCATCAAATCTACTGATCTAGATCCTGAGTCAGCTGAGGGTAAAGCACATCTGGTTTTCTTTTGTGTGGGTCAGGCTTCAAATGATATAAGAAGAAAAGACAAAAGGATTTGAAGACATGGATAAACTGCTGGAGGTTGCCTGGAAGGTGTTTTGAGACAGGGGCCCAACTGAAAGAGTTAATCCCGACGTAGCAAGAAGGCAACTTGGGAAAAGTGACCCAAGAAAGCTTCCCCTGTGGAGAAGGCTCAGAGTGCATCCTGTAAGAAATGGGGGCATTGGAAAAAGGACTGTCCAGTGCTGAAAGAAAAATCATCAGTCCCTTTCATAGCAGCGGTGCCCAGCTTGGAATAATGAGCATTGACTCCATGATTGCAGCAGGCTGATGTTGCCTTCTATACCAAGGCAGGCGACCTGGTTCTGAGGTACAGCCCACTCTCCAGGGCCGTTCGGGCCAATGACACACGCAGACACCAATGTGGTGGACGGTCAAAAGGCGTTTATTACTTCTTCTTCTGGGGTCTTATAGTCTTGGGGGTCTCTACGTCAAAAGGGGTTTGTCTTTCTTATCTATGGTTAGTAGGGAATGGAAAAGTGCTGGGTAAGGAGTGGAAAAGTGCTGGGTAAGGGATAGAAAGTTGCTGACTTCAGTGGGACAACATTCCTATTGTTAGTGGGGCCACATTCCTATTGTTAGTTTATCTATGAGTAACTGAGTGTCTTATCTACAGGAAACAGAGGGTCCTGCCTTTCCGTGACATCGCGTCATCTTCCACAGCGCCTCTCCCTGACTACCACATCTCCCCCTCCCTTTTCACAAATGAATGAGGTAGTCATGTACATAGGTACTGAAATGAGGTATGAGGTTGTAACTTGACAAGGGAAAGGGGTTTTGGGAAACCTGAGTAAGCTTTTGCCAGACAAGTTTGGAAAATCTTGTGACTGGCAGTGTTCCTTGGTTGAATTCCCTGGTTGAATTCACAGCAATTGTCGTCGCCCTATGAACAGGATGTTTGTCCGTTCCAGGCAGCTCTGAATGAACGAGACCAGTTTGTTCAGCAGGCATGGTCCGAAGGTGACTGTTAGAAACAGCATCGCCAATGGACCTATCAAGGCAGAAATCAGAGTGGTTAGCCAAGGTGATTGATTGAACCAGGACTCGTACCAGCCCTGTTGGGCCTCCCTGTCTTTCTGCCTCTGAGCCAGTCGGTTCCGGAGTTCTGCCATGGAGTCTCTCACGACTCCCGTGTGGTCTGCATAGAAACAACACTCCTCTTTCAAGGCGGCACACAGGCCCCCTTGCTGCATGAACAGGAGGTCCAGGCCTCGCCTGTTCTGCAAGACCACTTCTGAGAGTGAGGAGACTGACTTCTCTAGAAAGGAGATGGATTTCTCGATCCTCTGCAGGTCCTCGTCAATCGTTGCCTGCAGCTGTGACAGTCCTTGGTGCTGTGTCGCTAAGGCTGAGACTCTTGTGGCTGTTCCTGCTGCTCCCAGGCCGGGCAGCATTGCGATAGTTATACCTGTTACTATTTCTCTTTTGTGGATCCGGCTGGGTCCCTCAAGAAGGTGGTACATTTCTTCGTCTGAGTGGTACAAAACCCTAGGAACAATCAGAACTTGAACACAGAAGTCGTTAGAGTCATTGAATTTGGGAAGGAACACACAGGGGCTCACTCCGGATCGCTGGCAAACCCACATCCCCGATGTGGATGGGACTGCCCACTCATTGTTTTTCCTGTTAGGCTTGACAATTTTGGTGCAGACGTTGCCTTTCCGCCTAGCTAGGGTGGCATTGCCAAAGCATCTGCCCCGGCCTGTGACTTGACTCAGGGTGATTCCTTTGTGAGGTGTGTCCCATCTGCACTGGTGAGGGGCGTTGGCTGAGGAATAACTGAAGGGAGTGTTTAGAGCGACTCCTTCGTAAAAGGGGGGTTTGACATCGTAACAAAGCCAGCAGGATTCGGTTAGGTTAGGGTTGGATTCGTTCAGGGATACAAAGGTAGCTTCTAACATACGAAGGATTGGGTCTGCGTCTGACTCGGTTAAGCGGCTCATCTGAAAGGTTTCCGCTTGACCGGTCGGGACATTGCTGACCCCTGTGGGTAAGGTTTTGGGGTAGGTTATGTTTCTCCCTTTCGGCACACTTTTAATCGCTTTGTTGGGTCCGACTGCTCGGGGTGCCGACGGCTGGAGCCTGATAATTTGCACGTTCACCCTCTCTTTTGACCCTTGAAGGACCACTGTCCACGTTCTGCCTGTGGCCCAGCTAGGATGATCTGGCTGCAAGACCGTCATGTTGTAATCTGTGCACGCCCGAAAACTAGGGACTTTATGTTGGTTTCGATGGAAGTTTCCGTGGGAGAAGAAGGGTGTTTTGCAGCCGATGGCTGCCCAGGTGAACTGTAAGAATTTGTCAGGCTCTTGTGGATCCCACCCAGGCCCCGACGGTCTGGCATCTGTAACTATGGTTTCGCAGCCCCAGTGCCCACAATATCCCCACCCTGGGTGATTGCAGTAGCTTTTCCCAGGGTTTGAAGCTGGGCACCAGTAGGATAGGTAGGAGTGTGTGACGTGTGGGGAATAGGGGTTTACCCTTGGCTGTCCTGGAAACAGGTCGGTGATGCGGAGCACGAAGGATGGGGTGTTTGGTGTGGTGATTTCTCTGAGTGCTTTGCCACTACTAAGGTGTGGAGAGATTTATTAATAATTGGTTAGCTGAGAAAGGCCACGCTGAAATAATGCCGCTGGTTAAGCTGAAAGAGAAAAGCCAGCAGTCAGCAAGCTAAAAGGAAAGGTCAGCAGTGACCTTGCTGCAACATGAGGAGAGGGAGTAGAGATTAGTCCTGAATATATCCTGAGAATATGTGAAAAGTATCAAAAGTAGAACCATAGGAATGCAGAAGTAGGCGTAGGTGCTGATATGTAACTAACCAATCCTGAGCTCAACTTTTGCAATATGTATGAAGCTCATTATGAACTGTATTTAACCCGCCGTACTGATCAATAAAATTGGGCCTGTGATGATCAAATTGATGTCCTGGGTCTCCTTCCGTCGACAAATGGTGGAGAATGCGGGCATAACCGAATCTCTGCCCTTTTTCTCGGATTAAAAGAAAAAGGGATTACGCCACGGTCGAGGAAGTTGGGTTTGGGTCCCGGCAGCAGGGACGGTGCCGGAATTTGAAGCACCCTTAAGGTTCACAACGGTGACTTAAGCCAATACGTGTCCACAGGAGCCTGGAGAGCTGCAACAGCGCACGCTGATCAATAGGTATGGATAGGCAAGCGGCATATGATTTATTCGCCCCATATTTAGAGTGGCGAGGGATAAAAGGGATAGATTTAAAAAAGGAGTTACCAGGGTTATTAGCTTATGGCCATGCTAAAGGTATCTTTTCTAATCCTTATACAGTTCATGAGCTAGCAGAGTGGAAGAAGTTTGGGGAAATATTGTGGGATACAGTGTTAGACGATGATAAGTCAGCAAAGAAATTCCTGAAGTTATGGCGGGTGGTGTATAACACGTTACTTCAGCAGGTCTCTGAGAGAAAGGCAGCAGAAAGGGCAACAGAAGCTCATAAGAGGAATATAGGGTATGGTCGTGAGGATGATCCCCTGGCACCTTCTGTAACTAAGGTACTTATGCCTAAGGGTCCCCAGGAAAGTAGTGTGGAAGATTTTCCTATGGGCGCAGTGGAACCGTCTGCACCTTTCCTGTCAGAGGGGGAGGGCGAGTCAGATGGTGGGGGTAAGAGCAAACCAGCTTTGCCTCCGCCACCAGCTTCAGGCGGGTCGGATGGTGGGGGTGGGAGCAAGCCAGCTTCGCCTCCGCCGCCAGCCTTGCCTCCGCCGCTTCACCCGAGTAAGCCGGCTCCGGTTACAGCTTCGGCGGGGGGGCCGCTTCCCCCGCCCGAGCCGGCTCCAGCGGGGGGGTTGATTCCTCCCCACAGGCCGGCTCCGCTCGAGCTGGCTCCGGTTTCACTGTCAGCTCCAGCGGGGGGGCCGCTTGCCCTGCCTCCCCCGCGCGAGCCAGCCTCTGCTTCACTGCCTTCCCTGTGCAAAAACTCGGTGCCTGCACCGAAGCGCCAGCAGCATAGCACCCTTAAAGAGCCAGATCCCATCCCAGGGGCACACCGTGATCCATGGGGGGAGATGGCTAAACAGAGGAGGGAAGCTTGGGCTGCTTTGGCAAAGGAAGTAATGCAAATGGGGGATGGTGAGGCGATGGAAATAGCTTCTAGTCTTGCATGTCCGGTAACATACACACCACAGTATGATGCACAGGGGAACCTTACGCATAATATAGCAGAATATACTCCCTTAGATTGGAAGCTGTTAACTCAGCTACGTTCTACGGTTAGTCAGTTTGGAGTAAAAAGTGAACCTGTTAGGCAAATGTTAGATTATCTTTTTAATACTCAGGTTTTATGTCCTAATGATTTAAGAGGAATAGTTCGGTTGATATTCACTCAGCATCAGCAGTTATTGTTTAATGCACATGACCCATTACATGGAGTAACAGTAAAGGAGCTGATGGGCTTAGAGGCATTTTTACGTACAGAGGCACAGATGATATCGGGAGAAGATAAACTTAGACAGTCTATGAGGTTAGTGCGTGCTGCAATAGACATGGTTAAAGAGCCAGGAGGGTTACCGGCTTATATGGGCATTAAACAAGGTAGGGAAGAATCATTTGGAAATTTTATCGATAGAACAGCTGCTGCTATAGATCGGGCTGGTGTTGCAGGGCACTATTGAAGCAGTGTGCCTTGCAAAATAGCAATCCAGCAACCCAAAGAGTGTTAGCTACTTTAGGGGTAAATTGGGCTATTGAGGAAGCATTAGAGTGAATGGCATTAATGCCAAAAGCTTCACAGGCATTTATAGTAGAAGCCTTAAAGGAATTAGGATTAGGGTTACAAAAGCAAGCAGAGTCCACTCAAAATCAGGTGTTAGCTGCTCTTGCTCCTCTCCGAAGCGGCTCACTGGCATTCACGCAAGGAGGTTCAAAACCATTTATCAAGTGTTACCGATGCGGCAACGAAGGACACACACGCCGAACGTGCCGAGCGACTGGTGTATGGTGTCAACACTGCCGATCCAGCTCCCACAACACTACGGCTTGTAGGCGCCGGTCGGGAAACCATCCGCGGAGCGCGCATCTCGGGGGCCGCGCCCAGACACAAGTTGCCGCCGTGACATCAGAGACACCAGCTGCTGCAACATCGCTGCTACCTCCTGTCTGCAACCCGCAACAACAGGGAGCCTCGGCTTGGACTTATCAGCAGCAGTAGACGTCACACTAATGACGAACCGGCCTGAGAGAATACCCACTGGAGTAAAGGGCCCTCTTAAATGGACAAACATGTGGAGCATTATTGCTGGGACGTTCCTCTACAACTATGTTGGGATTATTTGTTTTGCCTGGTGTTATCGATGCGGACTTTACCGGGGAAATACAAATCATGGCTTACACCCTTTATCCTCCGATTAAAATTACAAAGGGACAACGCATTGCACAATTGGTACCACTGTCACAAATGACATCAGGAATACAATCATTTACTGGGCAAACACGGGATGAAAAAGGTTTTGGCTCTACTGGTGTTACACTTTTAACTGTGGATTTACAAAATAGACCAAAGCAAAAGGTTGAAATTACTTATGGGCATCAAAGCATAACCCTTTATGGATTATTGGATACAGGAGCAGATACCAGCATCATTTCTCCAGAAGCATGGCCACAACATTGGCCTCTATTTCCTTCATCAAACATGCTCACAGGAGTGGGAGGATTTACATTGGCAAGCAGATCGCCGTCTTTGTCTGTGTGCATTGAGAATCAACAAATATCTGCTGTGTTTTCAATTGTTCAACTGCCTCCTACAGTTTCTTGCTTAATTGGAAGGGATATTTTAACACAATTGGGAGTGGTGTTGACTAATCAGCACCCTTTGGGGTAATTGCCATTGCTTGGACTTTCCCCATTCCACTCACCTGGAGAACGGATACACCGGTGATGGTTAAGCAATGGCCACTAAAAGGGGAGAGTCTTATGCATGCCCATGAATTGGTACAGGAACAATATACAAAAGGGCACCTACGACTATCCACGAGCCCTTGGAATACACCTATTTTTGTAATTAAAAAGAAATCAGGGAAATATCGTCTAATACATGATTTGAGGGCTGTAAATGACCAAATGGAACCAATGGGGGCCTTACAGCCTGGTCTTCCAAATCCAGCTATGATTCCAGAACACTGGCCACTTTTAATTATTGACCTAAAGGATTTTTTTTTCACTATTGGCCTGCATCCTGATGACATGAAGAGATTTGCTTTTACTTTACCAGCAATAAATCGTGGAGAACCGGATAAACGGTTTGAATGGACGTCTCTTCCGCAGGGCATGCGCAACTCTCCCACTTTATGTCAGCTTTATGTTGATGCTGCATTACAGCCACTACGTCGCAAATGGCCAGCAACTATAATATATCATTACATGGATGATATTTTGTTTGCACAGCAACAGCCATTCTCCTCTTTACAGATTAACATCATTAAAAATACTCTTGCTGCATATTCACTTGTTATTGCTACAGAGAAAATTCAGACTACAAGGCCCTGGAAATATTTGGGATGGACTCTGACGGATCAAATAGTAATACCACAAAAATTGGAATTACAATTGGACATTAAAACTCTACATGATGCACAGAAGTTGCTGGGAGACTTACAGTGGCTGAAGACTATTGTGGGAATACCAAATCATTTACTAGAAGCCCTACGGCCTTTGTTAAAAGGCGTGGACCCTACTACTCCTGTACACCTGACAAAGGAGCATCATCTTGCCTTGCAGCAAATTAGTAACTGTGTACAGCAAGGGTATGTGTCTCGTCGACAACTCGACCACCCCATTGACCTTACTATCTGGAATAGCCCTTGCCACTTGCTTGGTGCTCTCTCTCAGTTGCAAAAGAAAACGGGGGAGATACGGGTGTTGGAATGGTTATCACCACCACTACAGCATAAGAAAACAATATCTTCAAAAATTGAACAATTGGCTGCATTAATCAAAAAGGGGCGTCTCAGAATTCTTGAAGTGGATGGTAGAGAACCTGCTACTATTAGATTGCCTATGGAAAAGGAAACCTTGGACTGGTACTTGATTAATTCTAAGAATTTACAAGAAGCATTATTGATGTCACCTGCTAAAGTAGAGACTAGTAAATTAGTGCCTAGAGTTTTGCAATGGATGACAGAATGGAACTGGATCACTCGACCTTTGAGAGAAGAACGCCCCATAGAAGGAGCTATTACAGCTTTTACGGATGCAGGAAAGAAATCAAGGCATGCTGCTGTTACCTGGCAAGAAAAGGGACAATGGAAGCATCAACTCCTCACAGCAGACCCTGCAGATAGCTTACAAACTTTGGAATTGCTAGCAGTAGTATGGGCGGTATCCAACTTACAGGAGCCTTTAAATGTGGTCACAGACTCTATGTATGTTGCAGGAGTAGCCAAACGAATAGAGGAAGCAGCAATTAAGGAAGTGAATAATAAACGATTGTATGAGTTACTGATACAGTTAAGGAAGGCTTTACGAGAAAGAAATGCAGCATATTCTGTGATTCATATTAGGAGTCATAAGTGGTCTGAAGGTTTAGGAGAAGGGAATGAACGTGCAGATAAATTGGTTACTCTAACCATTGATAATTCTTGTCCTATTGACAAGCTCACATTGGCCAGAGAAGCACATAGTAGATATCATCAAAATGCAAGAGGTTTAGCAAAACACTTTGAGCTGAGTTTGTCAGAAGCCAAGGCCATTGTCAGAGCATGTCCAACATGTAGTTATCATAATGGTGGAATAGGTCTAGGCATCGGGGTTAATCCTCGAGGTTTAGAAATAAATGAGAAATGGCAAATGGATGTTACACACATAGCCAGATTTGGTAAAGTCAAGCATGTGCACGTCACCATAGATACATATAGTCATTACATATGGGCTACGGCTCAGGCAGGAGAGAAAGCTACACATGTTATCAGACACCTGTTAAGTTGTTTCGCTGTTATGGGAGTTCCAAAGAGTATTAAAACCGATAATGGTCCAGCTTATGTAAGTGCTAGGGTTCGGAAATTTTTGAATCAGTGGTCTGTTAAGCACGTGACAGGTATTCCACACTCTCCTACTGGACAGGCAATAGTGGAAAGAGCAAACGGTACGCTTAAGCAGTATATTGAAAAACATCAAGATTTGGCAGATCCACAAGCATGTTTGGCTAAGGTTTTGTATGTGATTAACCATTTATGCATTTTTGGGGAAGATGATACCCCCCCTGCAATGAAACATCATCCGAGGTCAGGTCAGGAAAATACCAAGGAAACAGAGGTCTGGGTTAAGTATAAGAACCCAAGTACAGGATTATGGGAAAAACCTGCAAAAGTATTATATTGGGGTCGGGGGTATCTTTGTGTTTCCTCACCTACAGGACCTTTGTGGGTGCCTGCTAAGTGGACTAAACCTGTTTTTGATGCAGCCTCTGGTGGATCGCCTCACGGAGGAGGACAGGGAGCGACTGGGGAAGAAACTGCTTCTAGTCCTACAGCCACTACTGTTACAATTGAAGGGGTACTCGGAAGCGTTGGACAGAGCACTGACACGTCGCTATCGGACAGCCCAGGAGCTGATTGGTTTTATTGACTCATTATCAACTTTTCGCTTAACGAATCCAGCGAAACTACATTGCCTTGACTGTCACAATCCACATTGTGCTGCCTGGATAGCTCTACGTTGTGGGGGTTGTGAAAGAACTTCTTGGATAGAACAATCATTATTGTGGGATTTGTGGTGTCATATTTGTGAACAAGAGCACACGTGGGGTAAAAGTTGGCAAGATGAATTAAGGAGACAAACAGGGCAAAACGCATATATAGCTTTAAATCTTTATGAGTCTCCTGAACAGAAAATTCTTGCTTATTATCGATGGGAGGTACAATGTATTGTGAATAGAATTAAGGTTCAAAGTAAATCACGTATAGTTTCTATAAGGTGTAGGAAATTACTGCCTTTAACACAGCATTCAATTGTAGGACCCTTCAAAGGGGATCCTGATAGAGCATTAGATTGCTGCATTGACAAGTTGCAAAAATTGAGTTTGCAAGTGGCAGGACCAGTGAAATCAGGAGCAGCAAGATTAAAGACAGATAAGAAAAAGAAGGCAAAAAGGGAATGGTCTCATTTGAATAAGGGTATCAGTGATTGTTAATTAATTTTCTATGATTAGAACAATTTTACAGTTGTGGGACCCTCAGGAGGATATAGTTGTTGAGGAGGATAACGAACAAGAACTACGATTACAAAATAAGATATACCTTGTATTAAAGAAAGAGCTTGAACGATTAGCCTCATATAGTAAAAAAGCTGAAGAGGCTTTGCGATCACCACTATTGAATTGGTTGCTTTGGGTTGAAGAACCACAATTTTATACTGGTCCTTACTTATATTCACTTCCTTGTTATGTTTGCAAAAAGGATAAAGATAAATGCTATGCATGGGTAGCTTTGCATTGTGCAGATTGTAATCAGGTTTACTGGTATTCACAGAGATCATTGGGATATTTATGGTGTGCACCTTGTTCTGGAAGGTGGATTCGAAATTTTTTCTGGGTTAGAGCTCTTGAACAAAGTACTGGCCTGCCAGGACGGACAGGATTACAGCTTATTGAGAGTGCAGAACAAGTGGTTATAGCATATCTTAGATGGAAGTTGCAGGAAAACCTTAGAATATTTGAAATTAATAAAGCCTCACGCATCATAGCAGCTCGCTGTAAAGCTGATTTGCCTTCAAACTTACCTCATGCTATACCTGTGAGCAAGGATGCTGATTTAGAATTAGATCAGTATATTCAAAAATTGACTCAGCCTTACAATAGACAATCTAGCAAACCAGGGAAAAGACAGCGAAGAAAGGAAAAACAAAACAAGCAGAAGGAAGGAAAAGAGAAGCAAAGCAAGCAGAAAGAAAAATGAGGTTTGTTCTTGTTATACTGCTTAATGCTGTAGCAAGTGAAGCAGTAGGAATAACACGCTTTAGACAACCAAGGGAAAATTTATGGGTGACACTTGCTAATCAAACTAACCAATCATCACTTTGTCTTAGTCTTGGAGGAGTCACTAACCCATTTCGAACATGCCTGGTGGGACTTCCGGTGTGGTCTCCTGGAGAATTTTGCAGTTGGATAAACAATCAAACCTTATGTATGTCTAACATGTCAAACATCACATTGCCAGTGCAACAAGGGTATACTGCAGGTCAGAGTGATGGCTATCGTCAATGCTTACTAATCCAATCACTTAACACCTCTTTGCATTCTCCTCCTGAGGAACTGGATCTTTTTGGAAGTACAAATGCCAGCGTATCTAACACTACAGCTGGTGGATGGTTTAGCTTCAGACTTTCGGGTGCTCAGAATTTAAACCAACCTAAAGAAACATGGGCCACCCTCGATTCATCCCTGAATGTGAGTGAATTCTCTCCACAGCATTACAGTCAAAGTAACGGCACAAATATCACAGCACCAATGAAATTACCCACAGGAATATTTTTGATTTGTGGAGACAGGGCATGGAATAGTATACCAGCTAAACCACAGGGTGGACCCTGTTTTTTGGGAAAATTGTCACTGTTTCACCCTAATGTGTCCTTGCTAATGCAGCTGAGTCAAAATTCAAACAGGAAAAAATGTAGCATACATGACTTAGACTGCAGCAAGATAGGAGATCCACGGTTTTGGGGCACATTCAAACAGGTGGTGGTTTCAACTATCTTGCCAGGAGGATCTGCCAATAAAGCCATGAATTTAGCAAAACAATTAGGATGCTGGGCAAGGGATGAGCTGAACAAGACATCACAAATTCTAGACATGTTAACTGCAGGTGTGCAAAGTGTTAACCATGCTGTTTTGCAGAATAGAGCTGCTGTAGATTTTTTGCTCTTAGCACAAGGGCATGGATGTGAAGAGTTTGAGGGAATGTGTTGCATGAATCTGTCTGATCATTCGGTGTCCATTCACACTAAGATAAAAGAATTGCAACAGGGACTTCACAAACTTAAGGAAGAAGATGGTTTAGGAATTGACGAATGGCTTAAAGGCTTAGGACTTGGGCCATGGCGGAGGAACCTTGTGATCTGTGCTACAGGCCTGCTGGGTGTAATCTTACTGTTTTTGCTTATTTTGCCTTGTATCTTTAACTGTATTCAAAACATGGTCAGCCGTACAATAGCAAAAACATGGCAAACTAATCTCCTTGCACAAGAAGAAAATGGGGGAAATGTGGAGAGTATTATTAATAATTGGTTAGCTGAGAAAGGCCACGCTGAAATAATGCCGCTGGTTAAGCTGAAGGAGAAAAGTCAGCAGTCAGCAAGCTAAAAGGAAAGGTCAGCAGTGACCTTGCTGCAACATGAGGAGAGGGAGTAGAGATTATTCCTGAATATATCCTGAGAATATGTGAAAAGTATCAAAAGTAGAACCATAGGAATGCAGAAGTAGGCGTAGGTGCTGATATGTAACTGACCAATCCTGAGCTTAACTTTTGCAATATGTATGAAGCTCATTATGAACTGTATTTAACCCGCCGTACTGATCAATAAAATTGGGCCTGTGATGATCAAATTGATGTCTGGGTCTCCTTCCGTCGACAATGTATCTGAAAGATATATATATGTACAGAGATATAGATAAATCTAAAATACATAATGAAACTTTACACTCAGTTCTCACTTAAAATTAGTTCTTCTTGTGGTACACAA
Source organism: Ammospiza caudacuta (assembly GCF_027887145.1). Taxonomy (NCBI): domain Eukaryota; kingdom Metazoa; phylum Chordata; class Aves; order Passeriformes; family Passerellidae; genus Ammospiza; species Ammospiza caudacuta. Next base: position 1,517,610 of record NC_080625.1, on the reverse strand, counting down.
GGGGTTTCCCCATCCTTCTGCATTATCCACCCAGTGTAACCAGGTCCTTGAGCAAAAACCTTCCTGCTCCAATTTGGGTGCCAAAATTATGTACTAGTTTGAATGCAAAACCACTGAGTGACTCCAAGTCAAAAATACTATTGATTTGGAAAAGGGAAAAAATTCCCAAAATACATGAAATACAAAAGAAAAAGATATAGAAATGTATAATATACATAATAATGTATAGAAAAGATATATAGATGAAAAAATATATAGATATAGATATAGATAAAATAGAGAATGAGACTTTATACACAGTTCTAACTTAAATTTAGGTCTCCTTGTGGTGCATAAGGGGTTTCCCCGTCCTTCTGCATTACCCACCAAGCAGAATCAGGTCCTTGAGCAAAAACCTTGCTGCCCACGTTTGGCGCCAAAATTATGTTCTGGTTTGAAAGCAAAACCAGTGTGACACTCCAAGGCAGAAATGCAATTTATTAGGAAAAGGGAAAAAAACCCAAAACACATCCACTAGTGCAAAATCAAAGCACTGACAGAGTCAGAATACAACCTGACACCCTGCTAGTTAGCGTGGTGGCAGCAGTCCATATGAAATGGTCTTGTTGAAGTGGTGATCCCATAGAAAAGATCTGGCAGCTCTTGTCCTCTGGAAACCAGTGGGTAAGGGCTGCCTGTTCTGTCCCAAAGCCCAGATTGTATCCAGGTGGGGATGCTGAGCTCCTCCCCCCTGGGCGGAGCATCTCCCAATGAGCTGATATCGTTCGGAGTCATGATTGGTCCTTGATTGCCCATCAAACAGAAATGGCTCCCGGAGGGAGTTATCTCTGCATCATGATTTCAGTTAGTCAACCCTCACTAAGATAGGGAGACTTTGCAACTGTCTCTGAAAAATTATTGAATAGAAGAGATGGACGATTTTAGTTTCATTTTGGGAAACATTGCTGCTGTTTTGATAATTATTGTTTTCCTTTCCTCCCTGCTTCACTTGCTCCCCTGCTCTGATTTTCTCTGAAAAGCAATATTGTGTTTACCTAGTAACAGTGGCAGATAAGTTGTCCTCAGCTGTCAAACAGGAAACTACAATTTGTGTGTGACCTGGAAGGATTTCACGGTAACGTCTTTATTGGTTTCGGATTGGAAGGCTGGGGAAGCTGGGAGCAATGTGTGAGATTTTAAACGGGAGCTGCTGCTCAGTGCATTGAATTGATGGGTTCATGTAGGGATAGAATATCAGTAAATAAAGGTAATATAGAAAGTAATCTTACCCCCTAATGAGTTGCAGCTGAGCCAATTATTAGAGATTAGCAGCAGGCCTGACTTTAAGAGGCCACACCTGTAGCCAATAAGGAGAGTGTTATAAAAGGGTGGATTGGTTGGCTGAGGGAACTGCAGTCAGTTGGCTGCTGCGAGGACAAGGAAGAGTCAGTGCCTGGAGGAGCTGCCTACAGGAAACATCAAGCAGGTACAAAACCCAGGCAATATGGAACCCTTGCAGTGTAATGACAATAGAACCTTTGCGCTATAATGACAACCACTGGTGACCCCAACGTGATTCTGGAGAAGGATTCGGGATGAAAATATGACCCCGCGGATTCGGGAGAAAAAGGACTTCAATACTGAATTATATTACCCCGTGGATTCGGGACTAAACGATATGACCCCATAGACTGGGGAAACGGGACTCAACTGTATGAGCCTGCGGATTCAGGAAAAAGGACTCCACTATATGACCTCATGGATTCGGAAATGGAAAAAGGACTTGAGTATCAACCAATGTGATCCTGTGGTGATTCAGGAAAAAAGACCTAAACATTAAGCAACGTGATCCCATGGTGATCTGGGTAGAGAAAGCAACTGTCAGAACTGGAAAAAAAAATACTTTCATTATTCAGTACAACGTGTTTATTGATCGGTAAAATATATCAATTGCAGCTATTAATGTTTGTTAAATAAGAGTATAAAACATTTTGAGGATAAGTACTTTGTAAATTGAGAAAAGCTGCAAAACTGAACCAACACTTGGAAACATATATATTTGTATTATAATATGTTGTCTCAACATTTGTATAACTATTAGTTCTGAATGAAATATATGAATGTGTCATAATGTTAATTTATTTGCACGTCCTTCTAGAAATGCTGCAACTCCATAATTAAAAGAAAAAGGGGAATTGTAGGGGGATAGAATATAAGTAAATAAAGGTAATACAGAAAGTAATCTCATCCCCTAAAGAGTTGCAGCTGAGCCAATCCTTAAGAATTAGAAGTAGGCCTGATGTTAACAGGTCGCAGCTGTGGGCAAAAAGAAGAGTGTTATAAAAGAGTGGATTGGTTGGCTGAGGGAACTGGAGTCAGTGGCTGCTGCGAGGACAAGGAAGAGTCAGTGCCTGGAGGAGCTGCCTACAAGAGACATCAAGGAGGTACGAAACTCTAGCGATATGGAACCTTGGCAATGTATTGACAATAGAACTCTTGCACTATAATGACAACAGGTTCATTAACAGGAGATCCGGAAAAACCATAAACCAATGCCCCTCCCGGTGCCAGCAGCTCTTGGGGATGGGAATAGAATACATTCTATATTGGAACCTAGGACAGGGCCATTAATTAATAATTCTCTGCTGCTGATGGGTAATTAATTATTGATTACCTGCTGTTCATGGGCCATTATTCTAAATTCTCTGCTGTTAATGGGCCATACAGTATCACTGCATGGCTGATGGGATGACATCATCCCATTGGGAGATGCTCCGCCCAGGGGGAGGAGCCAAGCATTCCTACCTGGATGGAATCTGAGGTTGGAACACGACAGCAGCCTTTGCCACTGCAATGCCCAGAGGAGCAGCTTTCTTCTTACTTTTTTATTAACTTATTTAAAAATGTTGTCCTTTTTTTTCATTATTGTTATTTTGATTATTGACTTGATTTTTATTATTTTTATTCTTCTTTGCATCTTATTTTTATTTTGTTTTTATTTTCTGTTTCTTTTTAACTTTTGTAATTTTTTTATTTTTAATTTTAATTTTATCTTATTTATATTTTATTTCTATATTTAGATTATTTATTATTTTAATTTTGGATTTTATTTTAATCTTAATTTTAGTTTTCTCTTTAATTTTTATTATTTTGTTTTTAATATTTTATATTTTATTTAATTTTATTCTTCATTTTATTTTTATCTTATTATTGTTATTATTTGCCTGAGAGCCTTTTAATTTCAAATTTATAACAATTGAGAGAGAGAGGGTTCACATTTCCCATTTCAGGGGTCTCCTGCCTTCCTCAGCACACACCTCTCTGTTCAAACCAAAACACACCAAAAGACCCCAAGATTCCACCAAAATACCATAACACACCACAAAATTACACCAAATCACCCCAAAAATAGCACCAAAATACGCTGAAATCCCATTGGACCCTCAAAGTACCCCAAAATCCCATCAGGAACCCCAAAATTGCACCAAAACACCACAAAATTACACCAAAATACCCCAAAATCCTGTCAGGGATCCCCAAAATCCCCCATATCCATTAATGGACTCCAGATTCCCATAAAATTGCCCCAAATCCAGTCAGGGACCCACAAAATCCACTCAGGGGCCCCCCAACATCCCCTCGGGATGCCCCAAACCCAGTCAGGAACCCCCAAGATACCTCTGAACCCCCTCAGGACCACCAAAATCCCTCAGGACGCCCCAAAATCCCCACCAGAAACTTCCTCAGAACGCTGCCAAGTCCCCTCACCACCCCCAAATTCCCTCAGGACCCCCAGGTCTCCCTCAGTGTCCCCCCCAAAACTACTCAGGCACTCAAAAATCTCCTCAGAATCCATGCAGATTCCCTCATGACGGCCCCAGATCCCCTCAGGACCCGCCAATCCCCTCCCAACCCCCCAAAATTCCCCCTTAGGCCCCTCAAGATCCCTCCAAACCCCATCAGGACCCTCAATTCTCCCTCAGAACCTGCCAAAATCCACCCAAAAACCCTTCACGATGCACCCAGTTCTCCCTCAGGATCCCCCAAAGTCCCTCAGGACCCTCCAGATCCTCTCAGGATCCCCCAAATCCCCTCAGGATCCTCAATTCTCCCTCACGACCCCCCAAAGTCCCTCAGGACCCCCCAATCCCCTCAGGATCTTCAATTCTCCCTCTCACTCTCCAAAATCCCCTCACAACCCTTCCAATCCCCTGATGACTCCACATGCCCCCTCAGGACCCCCTGTTCTCCCCTCACAACCACCCAAGGTCCCCTCAGAACCCCCATTTCTCACTAAGGACCCCCCAAATCCCCTCAGGATTCCCCAAAACCTCTCATGACCCCTCATCCCCTCAGGACGCTCCAAACCCCCTCAGTTTCCCCTCAGTACCCTCAAAGCCCCTCACATCCCCTCAGCCCCCTCACAAACCCCCTCCAAGCCCCCACAGTACTTCCCAGAGCCCCTCAGGACCCCCAGTTCTCCTTCAGGACCCCAATTCTCCCTCACAACAACCCCAGACCCCCTTAGGACCGCCCAAATCACATCAGATCCTCTCAAATCTCCTCAGGACGCCCAATTCTCCCTCAGGACTCACCAACACTCCCCGCAATCCTTTCATAACCCCTCCAACCCCCTCCTCACGCCCCCCACTTCCCGCTCCCGGTGCTGAGCGCTGTCGCTGTCGCCCATCCCGCGCTGCCGGGGGGGGGTCCCGGGGCTCCCTCGGCGCCCCCAAATTCCCGCCCCGCCCCCTCCCCCCGAGCCTCGGCACCGCTCCGCCGCCGCTGGGCCCCACCGGGACCACAACGCCCACAATGCACCGCGGTTCTGCCGGAAGCGGCCACTTGACGCCGCCACGAGAGGGACTTCTGCCAGTACTTCTGCCAGGCACAGCATCTGATTGGTCCGCGCAGCTTCGGGCGCTTCTCGCCAGAGGTCTCGCGAGAGAATCAGGACCATATTTGAGTGACGGCATATCTGTGGGCTCCTAAATGCGGCCGGGAACGGCAGAATCCGCCTGGAAATGGCGAGATGGAGCCTAAACCCCCTGGGGATGGAGCCTAAACCCCCTGGGATCGAGCCGAAGCAGACACCCATGCATTGGAGCGGTACCGGAAATGGCGGGCGGTGACGTCACCGCGCCGCCCCGTCCTTTTGGCGCTCCTCGCGCAACGTTTCCGCCGCCGCTGCGCGCGCCGCCAGCGGGGCCGGTTCTGTCCCGGGACTCGTTCGCCACGCGAGCGTCCCCAGGGTGTCCCCAGTGACGATGGAGGCCAAAGAGGTGCGACAGGAAAGGGGAGAGGTGACGCGGGGGGTACCCGGCCGGTAGCGGGGACAATGGGGGAGAAGGGACATAGTGGGGGATGGGGGGACACGGGGGGTGGCGATGGTGGCAAAGGGGACAGCAGTGGAAGCGGGGGGGTGGCAGAGTGGACAGCAAGAGGGCAGGGGCTGGGAGGGGCTACGAGGGGAGGGGCAGGGGGTGTCAGGGAGATCAAGAGGCTGACAAAGAGATTTACGAGACAAAGGGGACCCCTCGGGGACAGGGGGCCAGCCCAAGAGGCTGTAAGTGCCACCAGGTCCCTGACATCTCCCCTGTCCCCTCCCCAGCTGTCCCCAGCCCTGCTGCAGCCACAGGTCACTGTGGTGGCCATCCTGGGCGAGCTGCTGGGCACGATGTTCAGGTGGGACGAGGTGCGGCTCAAGTTCCCAGACTACCTGCACTTGAAGCTAAAGGACTTCTGCAGGGAGCTCAGGGGCATCACGGAGTACATTGATGACACCTGGTGGCACCGTGATGTCACCTCCAACAATAAAGCCCGTCTCTTCTCCCTGAGTGGAGCTCTGGCCGCCTATGAGAACACCCCATGGACCACCTGGGACTGTGTGAAAATGGTGGCCAGGCACTGGCTGGTGTCGGCGGATAACTGCCTGGAGAACAGCACCGAGCTGCGCAGGGCAGCCACTCAGCTCCTCAACACCTGCAGGGATTTGGCCACTGAGGAAGCCACCGCCACTGCCTGGGCCAGGGAGCTGCAGGACGAGGCTGCCCGTTATTGGACAGCTCAGGAAAACATGGTGGAGCTGGGTCAGGCCCTGGGCAGGGAGGCGGAGGCTGAGGTGGTGGCCGGGCATGAAGCCCAGGAGAGGAGAGAGGCCAGGGTGGCTGCCAGCGAGGCAAGAAGGGCCACCATGGTGAGACAGCGGATGGAGGCGTCCCTGGAGCTGGTGGAGCATTTGGTGGCTGCGTGTGACGAAGCCTCCACCTTCCCCCGGGAGCTGAAGCGCAGGATTGGGGACATCGTGGCTACCCTGGAGGAGACAAATGAGGTGTCCCCCGATGTCCCTGAGGACTTGGTGGCCAAGGTGGCCGTGGCCGAGCAGCTGTGGGAGGCCAACACCCGCCTGGTCAAGGATCACCTGCTGGAGGCAGTTGATGACATCACCAAGTTCTTGTTCACTGGTGATCCCACAAGCCCCAGTGCCTGTGGGGTGGCCAAGCGGTGCCAAAGAGCCATCGAGGACATCCCAAGGCTCCTTCGACCTCCGGAGTGTCCCCAAATCATCCCCAACGTCTCCTCAGTGAGCATGGGGCCACAAAAGGTGCCACTAGGACGGGGAAAAGGGGGCAGTGGGGGATGGGGGAGGGGGTGGCTGGAGAGGACGGAGTCACAAAGGGGATGGGCGGAGGAGCAGGAAGTGGGGAGGTGACGGGGGAAGGGAACATGGAGGGGGAGGGGCAGTGGGGGAGGGAGGGTCACAGGAGGGGAGGGACACAGGAGCTGGCGGGGGGTGGCAGAGGGAACAGCAGGGCGTGGCAGGGGCTTCAACTGTGGTGGCAGGGGGTGGCACAGTGGAGAGCAGTGGGATCACTGAGGTGGCAGAGGGGACAGCAGTGGGCGCAGGGGGTGGCAGAGGGGACAAGACACCGACAAAGGGACAGAGGGGACAAAGGGGAACCCGGGAGGGCACAGGGGCCGCCACAGGAGGCCACAAGTGCCACCACGTCCCTGACACCTCCCCTGTCTCTTTACCAGCTGTCCTTGGCCCTGCTGAAGCGCAACATTGCTAAGCCCTTTCAGGACTGCTGTTGCGACTCCGATCTTGCTGACGCTCCCACCTCCCTGTGCCCAGCCCTGGCCGCCTACGAGAACGCCGCGTTGACCACCTGGGGTGAGAAGGGACCAGGTGACAGTGGTGGCCAGCGAGTGGCACAGGTCGGTGTCCACGTTGGAGGACAGCTGGACCCAGCTGACCAGAGAGGCCATCAAGCTCCGGGACGCCTGCAGGGACGTGGCCAACGGCAGGGGCATCACCATGGCCATGGAAGAAGTCTCAAGAAAGGGCAGAGAAAAGGCCTTGGGGGGGGCCATAAGAGAAGGTCTCATAGATGTGGGAGAGGATGTGGGAGGGGCTGTGGTGGCCAAGAGCCAGGCGAGGGGAGTCAAAACGATGAGACAGCAGGCGGAGGAGCCCCTGGGGCTGCTGAAGCACCTGGTGATTGCATATAATAAAATCACAGTGTTCTCCCGGCAGCTGCGGCGCGCGGCTGGGGGGATCACAGACACCATGAGTGGGACAGGGGAGCCATGCCGCCATTTCCGCGCAGCTTTGGCAGCCAAGGTGACCAGGGCTGAGTGGCTGTGGGTGGCCAGCAGACGCCTGGCCAGGGACCACTTGGTGGGGGCACTTGGGGACGTCCACACCATCTTCAGGTGTGGTGACCCCGATGGCTCCATCGCCCGAGCCGTGCCAAAAAGCTGCCCAGGACATCCCGAATCTGCTGCAGGGACAGTGATGTCCCCAATGTGACGTCATCAGGGCAGTGACATCATCGGGGACATGGCTGGCATCACCTGTTCTCTTCCCCCAGCTCGCCATGTAGGGTTTGAAACAAATATAGGGAATTTTCTGGGAATTTTCACTGAAATTGACCCAAATCCTGATGGGAATTCCCAGGGTAATGTCACTGGGGACACTCAGGGACATTCTGGGGACACTCAGGGACAGGGGTGAATGAGTCCCATCAAGAGCTTCCAGCTTTTCACTGTGCCTGCAGCAGAGATGGGTTATAAATGACACTAACTGGTTTCTGCATTTCTGTATTGGCTTTTCCGCATTGTTATGAATCACCAGCAATTTGATTATGGAGGGGCTTTGACAGCTGGCCTGCAAGCAAAGCTGAGTTAAGAGAAGTAACAATTGATGGTTACTAAATGTATCCACAGCAAGGGAGATGACAAGGCCGTCAGCATGGAAACGGATTGGAAAAGATAGATGAAAATTTTTGTTAGCTAGACTGTGTGCCTAAGTACATGTGTATACGTGCCTTATTATATTTCTGTAAAAATTTTGCCAATTATATTAATGCTAATTGCTTTGCACCAATTAATATCAAGCTTTGTTAAGAGTATATAAACTGGAGAACATGCAGAATAAAAAACTTTATCTTCTTGGACCCCGATTACATGTGTGTGACATACACATCCAACCTAATGGTGACATTTGATACTGATATTGATTATCGATGATTCCTTGTAGCTGCTGGTTGGTGCAATATAATCTGTCAGTTCCTGTGTGCACCGTACAGCCTATTAATTATTAATTAATACCATCTATAAAGACTAGACTGGGCTGATCTGTGCTCTGTATCAGACACATCACTGACCCCATTGAGAGACGAGTGGTCAATAAATCCAACGTTCCTTGAGGGGAGCACAGCCAGGGAGCTGCTTCAAGGCGCTGTCACTGAGATATTTCCCTTTGAAAACCCTGGGTGGGAAGGAAACACACCCGAGCAGATGGCAAAATTAAAATGATATCAAAGCCTTGTTGAATGTGGGTTAAAACATGGGGTCTCTAAAGCTGTAAACTGGTCAAAGCTTCACCAAGTGAGGCAAAATGATGATGAGTCACCCAGTGATTTCTTAAACAGGTGAAGAGAAACTGCCATCAAATATACTGATCTGGATCCTGAGTCAGTTGATGGCAAAGCACATCTGGTTTTATTTTTTGTGGGTCAAAATTCAAATCATATAAGAAGAAAAGACAAAGGGAGCTCAAGACATGGATAAACTGCTGGAGGTCGCCTGGAAGGTGTTTTGAGACAGAGCCCCAGCTGAAAGAGTTAATCCCAACCTAACAAGAAGGCAACTCAGGAAAAGTGACCCAAGAAAGCTTCCCCTATGGAGAAGGCTCAGAGTGCATCCTGTAAGAAATGGGAGCATTGTAAAAAGGACTGTCCAGTGCTGAAAGAAAAATCATCAGTCCCTGTTGTAGCAGCGGTCCCCAGCGGTGAATAATGAGCATTGACTCCATGATTGCAGCAGGCTGATCAATCCCTTTGTTGTACCATCCTGTACTACTAAGAAAAACCCATGGCCCTTGCCTGACAGTCGCAACACACACGTGGATCCAATTGGCCAATCAAGCCAAGCAACCATCGCCAGTGGCCTGTTGTTCTGGTTCGAAAGCAAAACCAGTGAGAGACTCCAAGTCAGAAATTTTCATAGGGAAAAAATATTTTCATGGGGGCACTGCCATTACGCCAGTGTCAAACCATGACAAATACTAAATAGTTATAAGAGTTCTATTCTAGATATATATAGACATAGTAGTAAATAGTTATAAAATACTAAATAGTTATAAGAGTTCTATTCTAGATATATTATAGATATAATAGTAATTAGTTCTATAATACTAAATAGTTCTAGTTATAAGTTATATTACAGCTATAATACTAAAATAGTTATAATAAGTATATTTTAGTTATATTACAGCTATAGTACTGAAATAGTTATTATAGTTCTAGCTATAATAGTAAATAGAGTTAGTTATGGTTCTATTGCAGTTATAATCCTAAATAGTTACACTTATATTAGTTACATTATAGTTATATTTTAGCTATAATACTAAATATAGTTTTAATAGTTATATTACAGTTATAATACTAAATAGTTCTAGTTATAATAGTTATATTCTAGTTATATTGCAGCTATAATACTAAATAGTTATAATAGTTATTGTTCTGGTTTGAAAACAAAACCAGTGAGAGACTCCAAGTCAGAAATACAATTAGTTAGGAAAAAGGAAAAAAACCGAAATACATGCAATAGTGCAAAACGAAATCACTGACAGACTCAGAATTCCGCCTTTCCGCCGGAAGCGGCCGCCGACGCCGCTGGGCGGAAACTTCTGCCAGTACCTCCGCCAAGCGCGGCTTCTGATTGGTCCGCGCTGCATGACGGGTCAGCCGTGCCGCCATCTTTGTTAAGGCAGTTCCGCCGGCCCCTCAGAGCGCTCCGCGTTCCCTCATAAATCAAGCCGGGAACGGCGGAATCGGCCTGGAAATGGCGGGATGGAGCCTAAATCGCCTGGGACTGAATCAAAATCCCCTTTGGCGATTGAGCCAAAGCGCCCAAATCCTGGAGCTTGCCATGGACTGGGGCGGTCCTGGAAAGGGCGGGCGGTGACGTCACCTCGCCCCGCCCCCTTTGCGGCGCCTCCCGATCCCGCTCGGGGCCTTTCCGGCGCGCCGTTCCCGGGGCTCCTTCGCCACCGGAGCGTCCCCAAGGTGTCCCCAGGGTGTCCCCGGTGACCCCATGGAGCCCCCAGAGGTGCGACGGGAGGGGGCAGAGGGGACACAGGGGGGACAGAGGGGACAGTGGGGGATGGGGGGGACACGGAGTGGACGAGGGGCTGACAGAGGGACAGACGGGCAGCAGAGCGCTCCAGGAAGGGGCAAAAAGGACCCCTCGGGGGCAGAGGGACACCGCAGGAGGCCGTAAGTGCCACCATGTCCTTGACACCTCCTCTGTCCCCTCCACAGCTGTCCCCAGCCCTGCTGCAGCCACAGGTCACCGTGGTGGCCATCCTGGGAGAGCTGCTGGACACCCTGAGCAGGCAGGATAAGATAATGCTGGTACCCATGACCCCATGGTCCCTGTACTGGGACGTGGAGTTCTTCACCAGGGAGCTCCAGGTCACCCTGCAACGCTTTGATAACCCTTGGTGGCCCCAAGATGTCACCTGCGATGATGATAGCCCTTCCAAGCCCCTGAGGCAGGACGCGTTGGACTCCTTGTTGGATAAGATATGTGAGGTCGGTAAGCAGCTGTGGTCGATGGATGCACTTGTGAACGGCTGGGCCGAGCTGGTCAGGAAGGCCACCGAGCTCCGCAAGACCTGCAGGGTGATGGCCACCAAGGCAGCCGACAGGGCGGTCACCGCCACTGCCTGGGCCAGGGAGCTGCAGGACGAGGCTGCCCATTATGGGACAGCTCAGGAAAACATGGTGGAGCTGGGTCAGGCCCTGGGCAGGGAGGAGGGGGCTGAGGTGGTGGCCAGGCATGAAGCCCAGGTGAGGAGAGAGGGCAGGATGGCTGCCAGTGAGGCAGCATGGGCCACCATGGTGAGACAGCAGGTGGAGGCGGCCCTGGGGCTGCTGGAGCGCTTGGTGGCCGCGTGTGACAAAGCCACCGCGTTCGCCCGGGAGCTGCAGCGCCTGCTCTGGGTCACCCTGAATGGCCTGAAGGGGAGAAGTGAGGCATCCCCTGATGTTGCCGAGGACTTGAAGGCCAAGGTGGACATGGCTGGGCAGCTGTGGGAGGCCAACACCCGCCTGGCCAAGGATCATCTGCTGGGGGCAGTTGAAGACATCATAAAGTCCTATTTCATTCCTGGTCACTTTGGCCCCCGTGCCTGTGAGGTGGCCGAGCGGTGTCAAAGAGCCATGGAGGACATCCCAAGGCTCGTTCAACCCCCCTCGTTCAACGTGGAGCGTCCCCAGAGCTTCCCCAAGGTGTCACCAGTGAGCACGGAGCCCCGAGAGGTGCGACGGGGGGGGGGGGGGGGGGGGGAGAGAGGAAGATAGAGAGGATGCTGTGGGGGGGAGGGGCCACGGGGTGACTGGGGGGACACAGAGGGGGAGGGGACGCAGGGACTGACAAGGGGTGGCAGCAGGGACAAGAGGCTGACAAAGTGATGGAGGGGACAAAGGGGACCCCACAGGGGCAGGGGGCTATCACATGAGTCCACAAGTGCCACCAGGTCCCTGACACCTCCCCTGTCCCTGCCCCAGCTGTCTCCAGCCCTGCTGCAGCTGCCGGTCACTGTGGTGGCCACCCTGGGCGAGCTGCTGGACATCCTGCCCGGTTCAGATGAGATGCACCTGTTTGAGTCCCCAGGGTGCCTGTATTTGGACCTGGAGGATTTCACCAAGGAGCTCCAGTACACCCTGTACCGCATTGATGACAGCTGGAGGTGCCAGGATGTCACCTCTGATTATGATGACCATCTCACCTCCCTGAGCCAGACCCTGGCCACCTACAAGAGCACCCCAGGGACCAGCCGGAACCGTTTGGCAATGGCGGCCAGCAAGTGGCAGGGGTCGGTGTCTGTGCTTCTGGACAGGTGGGCCGAGCTGGCCAGGAAAGCCACCAAGCTCCGCAATGCCTGCAGGGTGATGGTCAGCAAGGCGGCCGACAGGGCGGCCACCGGCACTGGCCAGGCAAGGGAGCTGCAGGAGAAGGTTGCCCGTGATGGGACAGCTCAGGAAAACATGGTGGAGCTGGGTCAGGCCCTGGGCAGGGAGGAGGTGGTGGCCGGGCATGGAGCCCAGGTGAGGAGAGAGTCCATGGTAGCTGCCCATGAGGCAAGAAGGGCCACCATGGAGAGACAGCGGCTGGAGGTGGCTCTGGGGCTGCTGGAGCGCTTGGTGGCCGCGTGTGACGAAGCCACCGCGTTCCCCCGGGAGCTGCGGCGCCTGCTCAGGGACATCGAGGTTGCCCTGGAGGGGACAAATGAGGCACCCCGCAATGTCCTCAAGGGCTTAGTGGCCAAGGTGGCCATGGCCGAGCGGCTGTGGGAGGCCAACGCCCGCCTGGCCAAGGGTCACCTGCTGGGGGCAGTTGATGACATCACCAAGTTCTATTTCACTGGTGGTCTCCCCAGCCTCAGTGTCTGTGAGGTGGCTGAGCGATGCCAAAGAGCCATCGAGGACATCCCAAGGCTCCTTCGACCCCCAGAGCATCCCCAGAGTGTCCCAAATGTGTCTCCAGTGAGCGTGGAGCCCCAAGAGGTGCGAGGGGGGGAGTGGGGCACAGAGGGGACACTGAGGGGGACGTGGGGGCTGGCGGGAAGTGGCAGTGGGGACAAGAGGCTGACAAAGGGACGGAGGGGCAAAGGGGACCCCTTGAGGGGACCGAGGCCACCACAAGAGGCCACAAATGCCATCAGGTCCCTGACACCTCCCCTGTCCCCTCCGCAGATATCTCCTCCGCAGCTGCAGGTGCTGGTGGCCGTGGTGGACATCCTGGGCAAGCTGGTGGCCACCCTGGCTGGGCCACACAGGGACAAGTCCTCAGACTTTCTGCATGAGGACCTGAAGAACTTCACCCGGGGCCTTCATGCAATCCTGAACCACGGCGGTGTCACCTCCCTGGGCCAGCCTGGTGTCCCCTCCCTGAGACGGGCCCTGGCCACCGTCAGGGCCACCTCTGGGACCACCTGGGCCAATGGGAGAGCCGCGGCCAAGGCGTGGCGGGAGTTGGTGGCCAGGCTTGTGGACAGCTGGGACTGGCTGGCCAGGGAGGCCACCAAGCTCCGTGAGAAGGTGGTCACGGTGCAGCGGCTGCTGATGGCCCTGGACAAGGAGATGGCCTGGGAAATGGCCAGATATGATGCCCAGGTGGTGACAGCCACCAATGAGGCCATGGGAGAGGCTGTGGTTGCCACCAGGAGGGGACATTGGGCATTGGTGGCCCTGGGGCTGCTCCGGCGCTTGGTGGCCATGTGTGACAAAGCCACCTTGTTCTACTGGAACATGGAGTGGCGGCTCAGGGACATCAAGGCCATCCTGAAGGGGACAAACGAGGCGTCCCATGATGTCCTCCAGGCCTTGACGGCCAAAGTGGCCAAGTTTGAGTGGCTGTGGGAGGCCAGCACCTGCCTGGCCAAGGATCACCTGCTGGGGGCACTTGGGGACATTGACAACATCCTCTTGAGTCCCTGTGGTGGCCCTGGCAGCAGTGTGGTGACCGAGCGGTGCCAAAAAGCCATCGAGGACATCCCGAGGCTGCTGCAGGAAAGTTTCACATTGGGGCAGTGACATCATCGGAGACATCACTGCTGTCACCTGTGCCCTCCCCGTGCAGTGTTTGAGATAAATCTGGGGAATTTTCGGGGAATTTTCAATGATACTGTCCCAAATCCTGATGGGAATTCCTGGGGTGATGTCACTGGCAACACTCTGGGACAGACTGGGGACACTCAGGGACATTCTGAGGACACTCAGGGACACTTGGGGACAGTCAGGGACAGGGATGAATGAGTCCCCTCAAGAGCTTCCAGCTTTCCACTGTGCCTGCAGCAGAGCTGAGTGTAAATGACAATTTAATAATTGTCTTCTTCAGTTCTGTGTTGGCTTCTGCACTTTTTAATTGTCTTTTGTACATTTGTTTTGCCTTTCGCACTTTTGTAATGCCTTTCACACATTGTTATTGATCACCACCAATTTGATATGGTGTTTAATACTGATATTGATTATCGGTGATTCCTTGTAGCTGCTGGTTGGTGCAATATAATCTATCCATTCATGTGTGCACTGTACAGCCTATTATTAATTATTTTATTATTATCCTCTATATACATCAGACCGGGTTGAGCTGAACCCTGTGTCAGAAACATCACTGACCCCACTGAGAGACGAGTGGTCAATAAATCCACCTCAATGTTCCTTGAGGGGAGTACAGCCAGGGAGCTGCTTCAAGGCTCTGTCACTGAGATATTTCCCTTTGAAAACCCTGGGTGAGATGCAAATACACCCGAATAGATGGCAAAATTAAAATGATATCAAAGCCTCGTGGAATGTGGGTTAAAACATGGGGTCTCTAGGGCTGTAAATTGATCAAAGCTTCAACCAAGTGAGGCAAAATGATGATGAGTCACCCAGTGATTTCTTAAACAGGTGAAGAGAAACTGCCATCAAATCTACTGATCTAGATCCTGAGTCAGCTGAGGGTAAAGCACATCTGGTTTTCTTTTGTGTGGGTTACGCTTCAAATGATATAAGAAGAAAAGACAAAGGGAGTTGAAGACATGGATAAACTGCTGGAGGCCGCCTGGAAAGTGTTTTGAGACAGGGCCCAACTGAAAGAGTTAATCCCAACCTAGCAAGAAGGCAACTCAGGAAAAGTGACCCAAGAAAGCTTCCCCTGTGGAGAAGGCTCAGAGAGCATCCTGTAAGAAATGGGGGCATTGTAAAAAGGACTGTCCAGTGCTGAAAGAAAAATCATCAGTCCCTTTCATAGCAGCGTGCCCAGCGGGGAATAATGAGCATTGACTCCATGATTGCAGCAGGCTGATCAATCCCTTTGTTATACCATCCTGTACTACTAAGAAAAACCCATGGCCCTTGCCTGACAGTCACAACACACACGTGGATCCAATTGGCCAATCAAGCCAAGCAACCATCGCCAGTGGCCTGTTGTTCTGGTTTGAAAGCAAAACCAGTGAGAGACTCCAAGTAAGAAATGCAATTTATTAGGAAAAGGGAAAAAAAACCCCAAAACACATGCAATAATACAAAATAAAACTACTGAGAGAGTCAGAATATATCCTGACACCCTGCTAGTAAGGGCAGTGGCAGCAGTCCAGATGAAATGGTCTTGGTGAAGTGGTGATCCCGTAGAAAAGTTCTGGTAGCTCTTGTCCTCTGGAAACCAGTGGGTAAGGGCTGCCTGTTCTGTCCCAAGGCCTGGATTGTATCCAGGTGGGGATGCTGAGCTCCTCCCCCCTGGGTGAGGCATCTCCCAATGGGCTGATATCGTTCTGAGTCATGATTGGCCCTTGATTGCCCATCAAAGAGAAATGGCTCCTGGAGGGAGTTATCTCGGAATCATGGGGCAAGGCATTGATGGGCTCCTTAATAGGAGATAAGGAAAAAACAATGCCTTGTTGCCCTGATTTTTTATGGTTTTTTAAGCCTTCTGAAGTTTACATTCTTGTAAGGAACTTTCTCGCATGCTTTACATAAATAACTGATTGTTTTGCATTCTTTTAAGGAGGAGGAGAAATTTGATGGACTGCTGGTTTGTCCAGTGTCATTGATGAGGTGGCACTTTTACCCTCCAATCCATGGGCACTTTTGGAAATCTATAAATGTTGGTGGCAGAAATTAAAAGTGCTCTTTTTTACCTTGGGAGAGTGGCGTGCCCACATCATGTTATTTCCTGTCCTGTAGCAACATCTGGTGGCCGCCGTGTGTGGAACAGCCATGGGTGAGGTCATACCATTTTACTCCCCCTCCCTGTTTTGGCGTGGTGACTGTGAGGCGTTCAGCACTTTGCCTGCAGCTCTTGAGATAACGGCAAATCCTGTGAGTTTCATGGAGGATTCTCTGGTTTTGGACCCCTGGAAGGGTCTCATGGAGCGGAAATGGGTTTCCATTTCCTGGAGTGATTTTGAAAGATTATTTCGGTGTTCCAGAGAGCAAGGGGTTTTTTTCAACCCTGCAGAGGCATTCTCTAGGGAGGCGTGGTCTCTCATGGAAGGCCAAGCACATTTTGATGATTGCACGATAGACGTGGGATCACTGCTGGTTCATTGGAAAAAGTTTGACGTGATTTGGTGGAGGTCTCTAGCTCTCCGAGCTCCCAGGGGGACCCTTCTGTCTCAGATGTGGATGAGGGTGTGCAAGAGCCTAAATGAGGGATGTGGGACCCCAGGCAGCTCTTCACAATGCAGTTTATTACATCTAAGAGGTTACAGCAGTCAAGGGTCATGGGCGACCGAGCCCGTGCCTACATTGGTCAGCTCCAGCTGTAGGCAGGCCTGGAGACCCACACCCCTCATTCAGGCTGTTACTAATCCCTCTTACTAATGGTGCCCCACGTTGGACGCCGCCGTAAGAGTCAGACTGAAAGATGCAGGACTCCAGGCAGCTCTTCAAAATGCAGTTTATTACATCCAAGATATTACAGCAGTCCAGGGTCATGGACAACGGAGCCTGTACCGACTGCTGTAAGCTCCAGCTGCAGGCAGGCCTGGAGACCCACATCCCTCATTCAGGCACTTACGGATGGTTCTCCATGTTGGGTGCCACTGTAAGAGCCTAAATGACAGATGTGGGACTCCAGGCAGCTCTTCAAAATGCAGTTTATTGTTTCCATGACATTACAACAGTCCAGAGTCATGGGTGACAGAGCCTGTGCCTACAGCTGTCAGCTCCAGCTGCAGTCAGGACTGGAGACCCATATCCCTCATTCAGGCTCTGACTAATGGTGCCCCACATTGGGCGCCAACTTAAGAGCTTAAATGAGAGATGTGGGACTCCAGGCGTCTCCTCAAAATGCAGTTTAGTACATCCAAGACAGTTGAGCAGCCCAGGGTCATGGGTGAGAGAGTCTGTGCCTGCAGGTGTGTGCTCCAGCTGCAGGCAGGCCTGGAGACCCACATCCCTCATTCAGGCTTTCACTAATCCCTCTTACTAATGGTGCCTCACGTTGGGCACCAGCGTAAGAGCCAGATGGAATGATGCAGGAGTCCAGGCAGCTCTTCAAAATGCAGTTTATTCCATCCAAGGTGTTACAGCACTCCAGGGTCTTGGGTAACAGCGCTGTGCCTACAGCTGTTAGCTCCAGCTGCAGCCAGGCCTGCACATCCTTTAATTTTGGTTACAATGCATTATATACTTTTCTTTCCTGAGCATCCGAATACAGCAGAACCAATCTATACCTTAACTTTTACCTATAGCCTATCATAACTACTGTAATTACCATATTCATGTTACTGTTCTCCAATCACTAAAAGTTAGTACATTACTGTTCAAGCTGGAAGATGTTTTCCAATTTTCTTGCAGTGGAAAATTCTGAGACTTTTTTCTGCTTGCAACATCAGCAGGCTTGTTTGGCTGTGCTGTCTTTCTGCTCCGTAAAAACATCTTCTTGTTTGAGGTGGGTTTATCCTTTACTCTAAGCCATAAAACCCCCTTCTAACTAACTCACCCTTTGCCTCCTTGGTTATCCAGTAAGACTGGCTCAGCAGTTCTTTTCTTCTATATCAAAACTTCCTTCCATCTCCATTCCTTCTTCAGATTCTACATTCAAAAACCTTTCTGCCCAGCACACACACCTGTGAGACTTTCTTGTCAAACTTTCATCCTTCCCAACACAAGTGGGTTTCCCATCCCACCTTCCCGTGTCTTCCCCATGGTCACACAGACAGAACCACAGGTCAGCCCTTGGGGTGCACCCTCTCTGTCGAGCTGGGGGACGTTGGGCTCTGACTGTGGGGCCTGTGACTCGCACGGGTGCTGCACTGATCTTCCTCACCTCCTCCCTCATCTCCCTCATCTCTTTGAGTTCCTTGACCATGGCAGAGACACGAGCCAGCATCGGGCCATTGAATATACTCTCATAATTATTGTGAAAAACGCCAATCACTTGTTTTTAGAATTTTAAAAGTTTAATAGTAATAAAATGGTTATAAAAATAGTAATATAATTAGAATATGAAACACTTGAACAATTGGGATTTAGGACAATATGAGGCAATAAAAATAAAGAGTTACAAACAGTACGGGTACCTCTTTCTCGGCAGAATAAGCTCAAAAAAGGGACACCCGTTAACAGAGGATTAACGCTTAAAAACAATAGCATACTGCATATTCATACAACTCATACATGACGCATAAATTCCATTCAAACAAAGGATTCTGCCTGGTCAATGTCAACTTCTTTCTCTGAATCCTGACTTCAGGGCTGAGTGAGGCACGAAGAAGTTGGTTTCTTCTGATAATGGAGCAATAAATTCTTTTTCTCTGCAAGATTTCAGCGTCCTGAGGCTGTTATCTCAGTGGGAGTGCCTTATTTGTCCCTTTTGAAAAAAGTATCTTACGTAGCATAGTTTCTATTTTAACATTATGTTATAACCTTAAACTATACTTAAGCACACTACTTAAGAAAATTAATACAGCATCACATTCTAACATAACACAAATAATATTCATTTTGATATTTGCCAAAAGCCAATCATAAAATATGCATTTTTCACAATTTCTAAGCTTGTTGGTGACAGAGCCCACTGCCTCTCGGTTGGTATCAGCATCAGTCATTGCAATGATGGTGGTGTATTGAGATGGCCCCAGATTTGCCAGACCCCACAACATTTGCTGTGTGCACCTGACCTTGTCGAGGTCATTTCCATGCTGTCCATCCCTCCCAGAGTACCTCCAATTCTGCCACTTCTCTCAGTTCTTGTATCCCTTCCTCAAGGGTTTGCTATAATTTTAATTTTGCCATCTGCTCGGGTGTATTTGCATCCCACCCAGGGTTTCCTAGGGGAAATATCTCAGTGACAGAGCCTTGAAGCAGCTCCCTGGCTGTGCTCCCCTCAGGGAACGTTGGGATGGATTTATTGACCACTCGTCTCTCAGTGGGGTCAGTGATGTGTCTGACACAGAGTTCAGAACAGACCAGTCTGCTTTATATAGAGAATATTAATTAATTAATTAATTAATAATAGGCTGTACAGTGCACACATGAACTGATAGATTATACTGAACCAACCTGCAGCTGGAAGGAATCATCGATAATCAATATCAGTATCAAATACAGTATCAAACTGCTGGTGATCAATAATAATGTGTGAAAGGCAATACAAAAGTGCAGAAGCCAATATAGGATTGCAAAAACCAATGCAGAATTGCAGAGGCCAATTATTAAATTGTCATTTATATCCCAACTCTGCTGCAGGCACTGTGGAAAGCTGGAAGCTCTTGAGGGGACTCATTCAGCCCTGTCCCCTGTCCCAGAGTGTCCCCAGAGTGTCCCTGAGTGTCCAGAGATGTCACCCCAGGATATCCCATCAGGATTTGGGGCAATCCCAATGAAAATTCCCAGAAAATTCCCCAAATTTATCTCAGATACTGCATGGGGAAGGGACAGGTGACAGCAACGATGTCCCCAATGATGTCACTGCCACGATGATGTCGTGGCAGTGACGTCACTGTCCTGAAGCAGCCTCGGGATGTCCTTGATGGCTTTTTGGCACCGCTCGGCAACCGCACGGCTGCCAGGGCCATTGCGGCCACCGCGGCCATCATAGGGACTCAAGAGGAGGTCGTGGATGTCCCCAAGTGTCCCCAGCAGGTGATGCTTGAACAGGCGGGCGCTGGACTCCCACAGCTGCTCAAACTTGGCCACCGCAGCCACCAAGTCCTCGGGGACATCAGAGGATGCCTCCTTTGTCCCCTCCAGGGCAGCCTCGATGGCCCCGAGCTGGCACTCCATGTATTTGATAAACTCAGTGGCTCTGTCACACGCATCCACCAAGCGCTGCAGCGGCTCCAGGGTCACCTCTGCCCAATGTCTCTTCCTGGTGGTTGCCCTCACCCACCTGGGGGCCACCACGGCCTCTCCCATGGTCTTCTTGGTGGCCGCCACCACCTGGGCACCATGCGCCGCCCCTGCTGAGGCCTCCTCATCCCTGTCCAGGGCCACCATCAGCTGCTGGGCTGTGGCCGCCCGGTTGTCCCCAGCTGTCCCCCTGCGGGTGGCCTTGTCCTGCTGGTCCCTGGCCCAGGCGAGGGCCGCGTCCTCGCAGGCATCACGGAGCTTGGTGATCTCCTCAAACAGCTGTTTCCATCTCTCCTCACATGCAGCCACCAACTCCCGCCAGGCGCTGCCCGTGGCTCTCACATTGGCCCAGGTGGCCCCAGGGGTGGCCCCGAGGGTGGCCAGGGTGTGGACCAGGGAGGGGACACCAGGGTCACCCAGGGAGGTGCCCCGGGTGTCTTCCAGACCCTTACAGAGGCTCCAGGTGAAGATCCTCAGGGCCGCGTGCAGCAACTTTGGGGGCGCACAGCGCCGCAGGCCCCGGCGTGGCCCGGTCACGGTGGCTGTCACCTCGCCCAGAGTGGCCACCATGGAGACCAGAGCCTCCAGCAGCTGGGGAGGGGATGGCTGGGGAGGGGACAGGGGAAGTGTCAGGGACCTGGTGGCAGTTGTGGCCTCCTAAGGTGGCCCCTGTGCCCTCCCAGGGTCCCCTTTGTCCCCTCCCTGGAGGGCTCTGCTGTCCCCTCTGTCCCTTTGTCACCGCTGCTATCCTCTCTGTCACCCCCTGCCATCCTCCCACTTTCCCCTCTGCCACCCGTGGTCACCTCCACCCCTCTGTCACCTCCCCCCTTCCTGCCACACCCTCCTGTCCCCTCTGTCACCCCCATGTCCCCCCATGACAGTATTGTCACATCCTGAGGGGCTCCCTGGATGCTGGGGACATTCCGGGGACACTTTGGGGACAGTCTGGGGACATTCTGAGAACACGCTGGGTACAAACATGTCTGGGTGACAATCAGGGACACACGGGAACGTGGCACGGCCGGATGGAGGAAGCAAGAAGAGGTGTCCCTTCTGCTCCCTCCCCCCACCTGTGGGGCCAGGGCAGGGTTCTCCCAATGTTCCCCCAATGTCCCCAATGGGACCCCGATGTCCCCTGAGTGTCCCCACATGGCCCCGGTGTTGCCCCGATGTCCCCCCACAAGGCTCAAGTGTCCCCCTGATGTCCAGTTGGGGACACCAGGGACTCACCGGGGTCCTGTTGGGGACCTTGGGGACACGCCCATGTCCTTCCCTTGGGGACACCGGAGCCACCCTGACATCCCCTGTCCCGTTTTGGGTCACCACGTTGTCCCCAATGTCCCCACAGTGTCCCCAGCAGGTCCCTGGTGTGTCCCCAGGGTCCCCAACAGGCCATCGGGGGACACTTGAGCCTTGTTGGGGACCCTGAGGGGACATTGGGGTCCCGTTGGGGACATCGGGGGTGACACTGGCGCCCTGCCCTGGTTCCACAGTGGGGGGAGGAGGGGCGGTGACGTTCACCTCTTCCTGTTTCCTCCATCTGGCTGTGTCCCGTTCCTGCGTGTCCCCAACCTTTACCCGGGCGTGTTTGTCACCCAGAATGTCCCCGGAGTGTCCCCAAGGCATCCCCGGACTGTCCGTGGAGTGTCCCCAGCTGCCATGGAGCCCCTCGAGGTGCGACAGTCCCGGAGTGGTGGGGGGGGAGGGGACAGAGGGGACACGGGGGTGACAGAGGGGACACGAGGGGGTGAAAGGAGGCAGTGGGGGACGGAGGTGACACGGGTGTGGCGGGAGGGACAGGGGGTTGCAAAGGGGACAGGAGGACATAGGAGGAAGGGGGAGGTGACAGAGAGGTGAAGGGGGGGAAGAACAGGAAGTGGCAGGTGGTGGCAGAGGGGTCGGGGGAGTGACAAAGGGACAGAGGGGACAGCAGAGCCCTCCGGGGAGGGGACAAAGGGGATCCCAGGAGAGGACAGGGGCCACCCCAGGAGGCTGTAGATCCCACAAGGTCCCTGACACCTCCTCTGTCCCTTCCCCAGCTGTCCCCGGCCCTGCTGCAGCCACAGGTCACCGTGGTGGCCACCCTGGGGGAGCTGCTGAACACCCTGCCCAGGCTGGATGAGATGATGCTGGTGAACCAGTCCGCAAGCTGCCTGTACTGGGACCTCGTGGACTTCACCAAAGAGCTCCAGACCACCCTGTACTGCACTGATGCCACTGGGTGGCGCCACAATGTCACCTCTGATGATGGTGACCCTCCTGCCTACCTGAGCTGGGCCCTGGCCGCCTACAGGAGCACCCCAGGGACCTCCCGGGACCGTGTCACAATGGCAGCCAGCGAGTGGCAGGAGTCGGTGTCTGTATTTATGAATAGCTGGGCCCATCCAACCAGGACAGCCACCAAGCTCCGCAACACCTGCAGGGTGATGGCCATTCAGGCGGCCGCTGAGGCTGCTGAAAGTCAGGCCCACGCTGCCTCCTGGGCCAAGCACCTGCAGGACGAGGCTCAGGAAAACATGAGGGAGCTGGGTCAGGCCCTGGGCAGAGAGGAGGGGGCTGAGGGGCGGGATGAGCAAAAATCCTGGAAGAGACGGTATGCGAGGAAAGTTGCCAGGGAGGCAACAAGGGCCACCAGGTTTAAAGAGCGGGTGGAGGCGTCCCTGTGGCTGCTGGAGCGCTTGGTGGCCGCATGTGACGAAGCCAGCGCGTTCCCCCGGGAGCTGCAGCACCTGCTCAGGGACATCAAGGCCATCCTGGAGGGGACAAATGCGGCGTCCCCCGATGTCCTAGGGGGCTTCGTGGCCAAGGTGGCCGTGGCTGAGGCACTGTGGGAGGCCAACGCCCGCCTGGCCAAGGATCACCTGCTAGGGACACTTCCAGACACCACCAGGTTCTACATGAATGGTGCTCCCACCGGTCCCAGCACCCGTGAGGTGGCCGAGCGGTGCCAAAGAGCCACCGAGGACATCCCAAGGCTCCTTCGACCCATGGAGCATCTCCAGAGCGTCCTCAAGGTGTCCCCAGTGAGCGTGGAGCTCCAAGAGGTGCGACAGGGGGGTGGGGTGGGGGAAAGGGGGACAGAGGGGGCACGGGGCAGGAGAGGGGGCAATAGGGTATGGAGGGGACATGGGGAGTGGCAGGAGGGGACAAGGGGTCACAAGTGGGACAGGAAGGAGTGGCAGGAAGGAGGGAGGCGACTGAGGAGTAGAGGGGAAATGGGGGGGAGGGGACAGCAGTGGAGGCAGGGGGGTGGGAGGGGCTATGAGGAGAGGGGCAGGGGGTGGCAGAGGGAACAAGAGGCTGACAAAGGGACGGTGGGGCAAAAAGGACCCCTCGGGGCAGGGTGCCACCCCAGGAGGCTGTAAGTGCCACCAGGTCCCTGACACCTCCCCTGTCCCCTCCCCAGCTGTCCCCGGCCCTGCTGCAGCCACCGGTCACCGTGATGGTCACCCTGGGTGAGCTGCTGGCCACCCTGCCCAGGCGGGACGAGATGATTCTGCCAGTGTCCACAATGAACCTGTACTTTGACCTGGTGGAATTCACCAAGGACCTCAGGGTCACCCTGTACCGCATTGATGACACCTCGTGGCACCTCAGTGTCACCTCCAATATTGATGACCCTGCCACCTCCCTGAGCCAGGCCCTGACTGCCTGCAAGAGCACCCCAGGGACCACCTGGGACTGTGTGACAATGGCAGCCAGCAAGTGGCACAGGTCGGTGTCCACACTCATGGACAGCTGGGCCCAGATGGCCAGCAAGGCCACCAAGCTCCGCAACGCCTGCAGGGAGGTGGTCACTGAGGCAGACACCAAGGCAGCCACTGCCACCGCCCGGGCCAGGGAGCTGCAGGACGAGGCTGCCCGTTATGGGACAGCTCAGGAAAACATGGTGGAGCTGGGTGAGGCCGTGGACAGGGAGGAGGGGGCCGAGGTGGTGGCCGGGCATGAAGCCTGGGTGAGGGAACATGCCATGATGGCTGCCAGTGAAGCAACAAGGGCCACCATGGTGAGAGAACGGGTGGAGGTGGCCCTGGAGCTGCTGGAGCGCTTGGTGGCCGCGTGTGATGAAGCCACCATGTTCCCCCGGGAGCTGCAGCGCAGGGTTGGGGACATCGAGGCTGCCCTGAAGGGGACAAATGAGGCGTCCCACTATGTCCCTGAGTACTTGGTGGCCAAGGTGGCTGTGGCCGAGCAACTGTGGGTGGCCAACGCTCGCTTGGCCAAGGAACACCTGCGGGGGACACTTGATGACATCAGCAAGTTCTATTTCGATGGTGAACCCGTCAGCCTCAATGTCTGTGAGGTGGCCGAGCGGTGCCAAAGAGCCACCGAGGACATTCCAAGGCTCCTTCGACCCCCGGAGCATCCCCAGAGCGTCCCCAGGGTGTCCCCAGTGACCATGGAGCTCCAAAAGGTGTGATCAGGGGGGAGAGGGGGGCAGAGGGGACAGTTGAGGGGAGGGGCACAGGGGTTGGGAAGGGGCAATGGGGCATGGGGGGACACAGGGAGTGGTGGGAAGTGACAGGGGGTTGGAAAGCGGACAGGAGGGAGTGGCAGGAAGGAGGGAGGAGACGGAGGGGGTGGAGGGGATACAGGGGGGAGGGGATGGTGTGCAATGCGGGGTATACGGGGGGAAGGGGACACGGGGGCTGGAAGGGTGTGGCAGAGGAAACAAGAGGCTGACAATGGGATGGAGGGGACAAAGGGGACCCTTCGGGGGAAGGGACCACCCCAGGAGGCCACAAATGCCAGCTGGGCCACCAGGTCCCTGACACCTCCCCTGTCCCCTCCCCAGCTGTCCCCGGCCCTGCTGCAGCCACAGGTCACTGTGGTGGCCATCATGGGTGAGCTGCTGGGCACCCTGCCCAGGGAGAACGAGGCACATCTCGTATCTGCAGTGGACCTGTACTTTCGGCTTGCGGACTTCTCCAGGGGGCTCTGGGCCACCCTGTACTGCATTGATAATGCCGGGTGGCGCCACAGTGTCATCTGTGAAGATGGAGACCCTTTCACCTCTCTGAGCCAGGCGCTGGCAGACTACAAGGACACCACATGGACCACCATGTTCCATGTGACAATGGCGGCCAGGAAGTGGCAGGGGTCGGTGGATGCTCTTTGGAACTGCTGGGACCAGCTGGCCAGGAAGGCCACCAAGCTCCGCAACATCTGCAGGAGGGCGGTCACAGAGGCAGCCTACATGGTGGCCCAGTACAGGGAAAGGCAGGCCAAGGCTAGGGAAAACATGGTGGAGCTGGGTCAGACCCTGGGCAGGGAGGAGGGGGCCGAGGTGGTGACCGGACATGAAGCCCAGGTGAGGAGAGAGGTCTGGAAGGATGCCAGCCTGGCAACAAGGGCCACCATGGTGAGACAGCGGATGGAGGCGGCCCTGGGGCTGCTGGAGCGCTTGGTGGCCGCGTGTGAAGATGCCACCGCGTTCCCCCGGGAGCTGCTGCGCCTGCTCAGGGAGACCAAGGCCATCCTGAAGGGGACAAATGAGGTGTCCCCCAATGTCCCCGAGGACTTTGTGGCCAAGGTGGCCATGGCTGAGGCCCTGTGGGAAGCCAATGCCCGCCTGGCCAAGGATCACCTTGGGGGGACAGTTCAAGACATCAAGTTCTATTTCACTGGTGGTCCCACCAGCCCCAGTGTCTGTGGGGTGGCCGAGCAGTGCCAAAGAGCCATTGAGGACATCTCAAGGCTCCTTCGACCCCTGGAGCATCCTCAGAACGTCCCCAAGGTGTCCCCAGCGAACATGGAGCCCCAAGAGGTGCGATGATGGGGGGGAGAGGGGGACAGAGGGGAACGGGATGGGGAGGGGGCAATGGGTGATGGGGGGGACATGGGGCATGGTGGGAGGGGACAGGGGGTTGGAAAGGGGACAGGAGGGAGTGGCAGGAAGGGGGGAGGTGACCAACGGGGGGAGGGGACGGTGTGGGATGTGGGCCATACAGAGGGAAAGGGACACAGGGGCTGGCATGGGGTGGCAGAGGGGACCGTGGAGGGGCCGGGGGGCAGGAAGGGCAGGAGGCTGCAGAGGGAACAAGAGGCTGACAAAGGGACAGAGGGGACAAAGGGGACCCCTCAGAGACAGGGGGCCGCCCCAGAATGCTGTAAGTGCCCTGAGGTCCCTGACACATTCCCTGTCCCCTCCCCAGCTGTCCCCGGCCATGCTGCAGCCACAGGTCACCGTGGTGGCCACCCTGGGCGAGCTGCTGGACGCCCTGCCCAGGGTGGACAAGGAAGTGCTGCCCGTGTCCGCATTGCGCCTGTACTGGGGCCTGGAGGAATTCACCAGGGAGCTCCGGTACACCCTGTGCCACACAGATGACACCTGGTGGTGCCGCAATGTCACCTCCGATGGTGATGACTCTGTCACCTCCCTGAGCCAAGCGCTGGCCGCCTACAGGAGCACCCCAGGGACCACCTGGGACAATGTGGCACGGGCGTGCAGTGAGTGGCTGGACTCGGTGGCTGCACTCGATGAGAGGTGGGCTGACCTGGCCTGGGACGCCTCCAAGCTCCGCAACGCCTGCAGGAGCGTGGCTGCTGAGGCAGCTGACAGGGCAGCCACCACCACTGCCTGGGCCAGGGAGCTGCAGGCCAAGGCTGGCCATGAAGAGACAGCTCAGGAAAACATGGTGGAGCTGGGTCAGGCCCTGGGCAGGGAGGAGGGGGCCGAGGTGGTGGCCGAGCGTGAAGCCCAGGTCAGGCGAGAGGCCAAGGTGGCTGCCAGTGAGGCAAGAAGGGCCACCATGGTGAGAGAGTGGGTGGAGGCGGCCCTGGGGCCTCTGGAGCGATTGGTGGCCGCGTGTGACGAAGCCACCGCGTTCCCCCGGGAGCTGTCGTGCCTGCTCAGGGACATGATGGACACCCCGGAAGAGACAAATGAGGAGTACCCTGATGTCCCCGAGAACTTGGTGGCCAAGGTGGCCGAGGCCGAGCTGCTGTGGGAGGCCAACGCCGGCCTAGGCAAGGATCACCTGCAGGGGACACTTCAGGACATCATCAAATTCTATTTCACCAGTGGTCCCGACAGCCCCAGTGCCTGTGGGGTGGCTGAGCGGTGCCAAAGAGCCATGGAGGACATCCCAAGGCTCCTTCAACCCCCGGAGTGTCCCCAAGGTGTCCCCAAGGTGTCTCCAATGAGTATGGAGCTCCAAAAGGTGCGACAGGGTGGGGGAAGATGGGGACAGAGGGAACACTGGGGGAGGAGGGGGCACAGGGGTGGGGAAGGGGCAACGAGGTATGGAGGGGACACGGGGAGTGGCAGGAGGGGACAGGGTCGCAAAGGGGACAGAAGGGAGTGGCAGGAAGGGGGGAGGTGACAGAGGGATGGAGGGCAAAGGGGGGTGCGGGGGTAGTGGGGGATGGGAATGACTGGGAGGGGAGGGACACGGGGGACAGTGGGCAGTGGCAGAAGGGACAGCAGAGGGTGGCAGGGGCTACAAGTGTGGTGACGGGGTGGCAGAGGGGACAAGGGGGTGACAAAAGTACAGAGGGCACAGTAAAGCCCTCCAGGAAGGAAACAACAGGGAGGTCACAGGGGCCACCTCAGAAAGCCGTAAGTGCCACCAGGTCCCTGACACCTCCTCTGTCCCCTCCCTAGTGGTCCCCTTCGCAGCTGCTGGAGGCTTTGGTGTCGGTGGTTGCAACCCTGGACAAGGTGGTGGCCACTGTGACCGAGCCACAGTGGGACCTACAACGCTGTGTGCCCCCAAAGTCCCTGCATGCGTCCCTGGGGAGATTCACCTCGAGACTCCGTGAGACCCTGAACCACAGCGACGTCACCTCCCTGGGCAACTCTGGTGTCCCCTCCCTGAGACGGGCCCTGGCTGCCCTCGGGGCCACCCCAGGGACCACCCGGGCCAGTGTGAGAGCTGCAGCCAGCGCCTGGGGGGAGTTGGTGGCCAAGCTCGTGGACAGCTGGGACCAGCTGGCCAGGGAGGCCACCAGGATCTGTGATGCCTGCAAGAACATGGTCACGGAGCAGCAGGTGATGGTGGTCCCGGACAAGGAGGAGGTGCCCAGGGAAATGGCCACGCACAATGCCCAGGTGGCAGCAGCCACCAATGAGGCCGAGGGAGAGGCTACGGTGGCCACCAGGCGGGTAATGGTGGCCACCTGGAGGGGACATTGGGCAGTGGGGGCCCTGGGGCCTCTGCAGCGCTTGGTGGCCACGTGTGACAGAGTCACCTTGTTCTACTGGAACATGGAGTGGCAGCTCAGGGACATTGAGGCCACCTTGAAGGGGACAAATAAGGTGTCCCCTGATGTCCTCCAGGCCTCGGTGTCCAAGGTGGCTGAGTTTGAGCAGCTGTGGGATGCCAGCACCCGCCTGGCCAAGGACCACCTTCTGGGGACACTTGGGGTCATCGACAACCTCCTCTTGAATCCCAATGGTGGCCACGGTGTCCTGGGTTTCTTTGGTCGCTTCAAAGTGTCCGAGCGGTGCCGAAAAGCCATCGAGGACATCCCAAGGCTTCTTCAGGGACAGTGATGTCATTGCTGTGACCTCATTGAGGGTGGTGACATCATCAGGGACATTGCTGCTGTCACTTGTCCCCTCTCCATTTCCCACTGAGGATTTGAGACAAATCTGGGTAATTTTCTGGGAATTTTCATTGACACTGTCCCAAATCCTGATGGGACATTTCTGGGGTGGCAGCATTGTGGACACTCTGGGACACTCAGGGACAATCAGGGAGGACATTCAGGGAGGACACTCAGGGATAGTCTGGGATGTTATGGGTGGAAAAGCTGTCCATATTTTAAAGGTTGCAGAGTTCACAGGTTGAACCAATCGCTTCCAAGTTGGAGTTTTAACTATTTGTTTTTATTAATTTCATGTTGTAATCACCAATTGTTAATAGTTTTTCTTTAATTACCTGTTGTTGATGGTTAAAAATCTCCTTAGTCAAGTATCCCCCTGCTGCTGCCTGGAGGATGGCACCCGGGACTGTGAGGAGGAGGTGACATCAGGGTTGACATGCAAATGAGGAAACCCTTCACCAAACCGAGCAGGAAAAACCCCTTAAAACAATGAGCCAACACGGAATTAAGGGATCAAAGTGGTGTCTAGACATGAGGAACGGAATCCAGTGTCTGCTAAGATCTTTTTTACCACTCACCCTAACCTAAAAAGACATCAGCTAGAAAGACAACCCCGGATGCCAAACTGAAAAACTGGGAATCTCCTGGTGCTCTCGTGAGGATGGAACCCCCAGCCCTGCCTACAGCCCAGCAGACACAGCTGCACTCTTCCTCCTCCTCCGTGCCACTCCTGGGAGCAGCGGCAGCGTGAGCGCGACCTGTCAGTTCTCCCCACCTGAGCCGAGCGCTTTTAATAAAGGCATTAAAAGGAGAAAGATCTCCTGCCCTATTTATTTCAGCTGGGGGTTCTCCAGGATAGCCATGCCTTAAGAGGACACTGGGACTGGGACGGCCGCCCACCCTGGACCTCTAGGACAGCTGGCTATCAGAACCAGAGAAAATCGGCTTGGGACCAGTGACGCGGAGGAGCGCCAGACTGGTGAGAGTATCCGGCAGCAGGAGTAGGGGGTGAGCGAGTGGAGTGTGATTGAGATGAGAACCGTGGTTCCACAGGGGCCTCAGTCACTTCGGACACTGGAAGTGACTGATGCCCCCGTGGTACCACGGTTCCAGACTCCCGCGAAGGGGCCGGCCGGGAATGGGGTGAGCCAGTGGAGTGTGAGTGAGATGAGGGCTGGCAGCTCGGACCCTCGAAGTGAGTGAGGACCCCTTAGTACCCCAGTTTCAGGCTCCCGCGAGAGGGTCGACTTGGAATAGGGTGAGCGAGTGGAGTGTGAGTGAGACGAGGGACGGCAGCTCAGACCCTCAAAATGGTTAAGGACCCCCTAGTACCGCGGTTCCGGACTCCCGTGAGGGGGTCAGCTGAGGACGGGGGAAGCAAGTGGGATTGGTGGTTGAGGCGCATCCTAAGGGGCATAAAGGGCCCCCACTCCAGGCATGAGGAGGAAAAAGTGTGTAAGTGGCACGCAACCCAGAAGTTCTGATACAGGAGCCCTAACCTTAAGTTAGGCAATTTAGAAAATCAGGCAGTTTTTGTTTTGAAGTCCTGATGCAGGGGGCCAGGCACAAGTCTTTGTGAAAGAGGCCGTGATCTCAAGTTTTTGAAGTCCTAATACATAAGCCCTAACTGGGGCAAGTTGGGCAAACTAAAAATCAGACAGTTTTTTAAAAAGTCCTGAAGAAAGGGGTCAGGCAAATCTGAGTTTGGGTGGAGGAGGCTGGGACTCCTCCCTCAAATAGTATTTTTCTTGAGTTACCTATCAGTGCATTTCTGTTCGAGGAGAGGCATCTTTGTGATTTTTTTTTTCTATTGAGACCTGAAAAATGGGAAGAGGTAATAGTAAGAGAGGCAAGAGACTGAGGAATATACCCCCCTGTAGTCCCTTAGGTGAACCGCTAGAGAGATGGGATTCTATAGAGGCCATGGAGGCATTGGATAAGGTTAAGATGATTCACTACTGTGTAGAAGTCTGGCCAGAGTTAGATGTGCGAGGAGGATGGCCCTGGTGTGGGACAAAGGATAAGTGGATGTGTCAACAACTGAGTCACTATCTGACAGTCCGAGGAGATACTGATCCTGAGCAACTATTATATGCTGCTTGGTGGTTAAAGAGTGCTATCGGGGATGAAGGTGTGTGAATTTGTAAGGTGCAGAGGAAGAAAGAGGGGAATGAACAGGGGATACTGCAGTTAGAAAGATTAGTTAAAGTTTGGAGCCCCTGGACTATTTGCCTCTGGATGCCCTTCCACATGACCATCCTCTTCCTCGGGCACCTCAAATGACAGATCCAGCTTTTCCCCCGGCTGCCACCCCATTACCGCCCCATCTAATTCCTTCTTCTACCTCTTTGGCTTCCTTTATGATAGACCCGGTATCTCCTCTGGTGGCCACTCCCTCACCACCTCCTTCGGCTCCTCCAGTTGTTTCTGCACCACCATGAGTGCCTACTCCACCTGCTGCTCTTTCCACCCCTTCTCCAGCTCCACTGAACATGCACTCAGGCTCTTCTCCCCCTCCTATTGCTGTCCCTTTACCTCCTCCTAGTTGGGACACAAATGCCTCCTTACCTGGTAAACTCTTATCACCAGATACAGCTGTTGACCTACAGCAAGTCCAGGTTAATGCTACTACCCCTCAAATGAGTAATTTTGTGTCTGAGGATGGCCATACTGCAGTATCCGATCCAGGACCTCCGAGGCAGAGACTGTTTCCCCTCAGAGAAGTTCCTAGGGGAGGAGTAGCGGGAGGTGTTGGCTTTGTGAACGCTCCTCCAACCGCTTCTGAGATGAGAGGATTCAAGAAAGAGTTAGGGAATTTAGTTGAGGACCCTGTGGGCATTGCCAATCAAGTGGATCAATTCTTAGGTCCAAATATTGACATTTGTGGGAGATTAATTCTATTTTGAATATATTATTTTCCCCGGAAGAGGTCTGGATGATTAGAGCAGCTAGCATAAGAATTTGGGAGAAAGATAACCATCCGGGACCCCAAGTGCCATCAGGTGAACAGAAATTACCACTAATGGATCCCAATTGGAACCCTAATCAGGAGGAAGGAAGGAAGGCCATGATGGAATATAGATCTTTGATAACTTGGGGGATCAAAGAGTCAGTTCCCAAAGGAACTAATACCAAATTGGCATTCGAGGGTGCACAAGAGAAGGATGAAACTCCTGCTACTTGGCTTAATCGCCTAAAGCGGAACTCCCAGCTGTACTCCAAAATAGACCCAGACACCACAGAAGGTCAAGTGCTACTTGGTCCAATTTGTTACCAAAATCTTGGCCTGATATACAGTGAAAACTGGAAAAGATTGAAGATTGGCAAGAGAAGGACATTAATGAGTTATTGCGAGAAGCATTGAAGGTGTATTTAAGGTGAGAAGAAAGAGCAAAGGCCAAGGCTCGGACCATGGTTGTGGTAGCTAGAGAAAGTGTGGAGGCAAGCAACTCTATCCCACAATCCAAGGTAAAAAAAGAGTGGGTGGGTCCAATACCAGGAGGAGGCAAGGACAGGCCAGTACCGCCAGGTACAAGAGGAATGGAAAGACCACAAGTCCCTTTGAGTGAAAGACGCTGCTATTATTGCTGAAAGACCAGAAACATTAGGAGGGTTTGTAAAAAGCTCAGTATTGATGAGGCAATAGCCAAGGAACAAGAAGCCTTAGAGAAGATTCTTAGAGGTTACAATTAGGGGTGTCAAGGGCTTTACATTTTAGGAGACACAATGCAACATCTAGAGGAGCCATTGGTAAACTTTGAGGTGGGACCCCTAAATGAAGAATTTGAAGTTTTGGTGGATACAGGAGCAGATAAGTGCTGTCTCAACAAAGTACCAGAAGGTATGGAAAAATGCCCAAGAGCATCTGGGGTTGGACAACACAGCTGGATGGAGGGATATCCAATAGCGCTGGGATGGGCCAGTAACACCTAAACTTGCAATAGGTGATGTGAAAGTAAAAGGTACCTTGTTGTTGTCTTGTGTGTGTGAGAGTGAGTCACACACAAAGTCAGCCTCAACTTCCCAGGCAGGTGGGAAGGGGAACTCAGTGGACAGAGGAGTGTGTGACCTGCACACCAGGCTAGTGTTCCCTGGGCAGGTGGAGCTTTAGCTGAAAGGCGTGAGTGACCTGCACACCAGGCTGTTGTTCCCTGAACAGGTGGGGGCTTTGGGCCAAAGGCTGTGTGTGACCCACCAGGCTATTGTCCCCCGGGCAGGTGGGGGCTTTGGATGAAGAGCTTGAGTGACCTGCAAACCTAGCTATTGTCCCCAGGCAGGTGGGGACTGTGGCTGAAGGGTGTGTGTGACCTGCACACCAGGCTATTGTCTCCTGGGAAGATGGAGGATTTAGCTGAAGGGTGTGAGTGACCTGCACACCAGGCTATTGTCCCTGGGCAGGTGGGGGCTTTGGCTGAAAGGTATGTGCAACCTGCACACCAGGCTGTTGTTCCCGGGCAGGTGGGGCTTTGGCAGTGGGGGCTGTGGCTGAAGAGTGCGAGTGACCTCAACACCCAGCTGGTGTCCCTCGAGCAGCTGGGTCTGGGGCTGAAGGGTGTGAGTGACCTGCACACCAGGCTATTAATCCCTGGGCAGGTGGGGCTTTACCTGAAGGGTGTGTGTGACCTGCACACCAGGCTATTTTCCCCAGGCAGGTGGGGGCTGTGGCTGAAGAGTGTGAGTGACCTGCACACCAGGCTATTGTCCCCGGGCAAGTGGGGGCTGTGGCTGAAGAGTGTGAGTAACCTGCACACCAGGCTATTGTCCCTGCGCAGGTGGGGCTTTGGCTGGAGAGTGTAAGTGACCTGCAAACCAGGCTGGTGTTCCCTGGGCAGGTGGGGGCTTTGGTTGAAGGCTGTGTGTGACCTGCACACCAGGCTAGTGTTCCCCGGGCAGGTGAGGAGGCTGTCGCTGAGGACCGTGAGTGACACACGAATCAGCCTCACAGGTGAACGGGCACCAGAGGCAACCAGTCAGGGCCATTCCAGGATGCCTGGCGATACTGAGACCTGGAGGCCAACCCCAAAGCATGGGGGGCCACAGGGACCCGTGATTTTCAGGCAATAAGGATCCACATTGTGTCTTGAGAGTATGGAGGAATGTGTGAAGGTGAATGAGAAATAAAAGTGAGTGAATGTAGATGCATGAAAGTATGGGTAATATGGATTGGGCATTTTAAGCTTTACCACATCTCCTTAGAGGGAGGGGTATTGTGTTGAAAAGTATTGTGGGAAAAAGGTTTGTTTTGGGTGTGAGTGGTTGAAAGAAAAGTGATATTTAAGCTGTTAGTGAAAAGTGAGAAACAGAGGCAAGGGATGAATAGATAAGATCTTGAAATTGGAACAATAAACCAAGTAAGTTGGATACAGGGAAAAAAGGAGGAATAAATGCATACTAGAAGAGATGCCCCCAAGATAGCCCTTTAGGAGTTAAGTTACCTAACAGAAATACAACTTGCAAAATACAGAATATGCAGAAGTTGATGAGACAAGCATGCAAGCTATGGAAAAAAGCATATTAACCAATTATACATAACTTTAACACAGGACACTGAGTTTTGATAAAATCATAGAATAGTAGACCATTAATGCCTAAATTTGAAAGCCCCTTTCAGGTACTCCTCATTGCTAATTTGGCTGTGGGGACCAGAGGAAAGGGTTGGACCCACATCATGAGAATAAAAGGGCTGCTTTCACCTGCTGGCATTGGACCAGGATTCAACATCACTTTCTCCCTCTGGCATTGGATCACACCACTCTCACCCCTGGGCACTGGACAGGATTCAGCTGCATCACGAGTTAATTCACCTGAGTATGCCATTATAAAAGGACCAAAAGACTTAAAATTGACTCTCAAAAGGAAGAGCCAGAAAAACTGATGAACTGAATAGGAAAAGAGTTTGTTATCAGAACCATAACATATCTTAAAGTGTTTTAAGACATTTCTCTGTTTAAAAGACGTTTGTAAAAAGGTTAAGGATTGTTAATAAGTAATTCTGCTTAAGCTCCCCCAATTTAGTGCCAAGGACTCCAGGTTGATCTTCTACAGAGTACTCCCCTAAGAGAAGCAAAATTAATAAAGAGAGACCAAGAGAGGTTTAACCTCAGAAGCAGGTAAAAAGGACTCAAGGGCCTAAAACTTCTCTGCAAGTCCCCACGAGGCAAGTTGAGGTGGGCAGGCTGTGCAAGATGACTCATGCCGGACTCTTGGGAAGGGCAGTAATGATGGCTCTGATTGCTGGTGGTGCTCTGGGGAGCCCAGGAGAGCCGTGCAGTGAGTGCTACCAACCCATCTATGAGGAGGAAGAAGTGAGCTCCTGGTCCAGAGTCCACATCAATTCTAACCCTAATTGTGTTAACCTCTCCCAATTGATCTTTTGTCAAAGGATGAGAAAATTTATTGGATGGCCCCGAAAACCACCATTTTTAGGCGGCGACTCCTGGGAGAGTGCCCTGTAGGAGAAGCCTGGTTGTGCCTTAAATGTGATGCTGCTGAAGCAAGCCTGGTAGATCTGGTCAAAAAGGAAGAGATAGTAAAAGCAATAAGAGAACAAGACCATTTAGAGATACCCTGAGGTAAGAACCTATTCATAGATTCAGTGGAAAGAATCAGCCACGAGCTGAATCTAACTAATTGTTTGGTTTGTGGAAGTACCCAGATGACTGAAATTTGGCCATGGGAAGGAATTGGCCTAAGGCCATTGGAGATCTTAAACTGGAGACAGAATAACCCAGAACTTTGTGTTACAGAGGTGAAAGGAAAAGAGCAATGGAACCTGAAAGCAAGAATAATAAGAGAAAAATGCATTTTAAGAAAAGATATGAGGTACAGTACTCCAGTAAGAAGAATGGTTTGTAAAAGGTGTTTAGCAGTAAAGAACTCTGCTACCGGGTGGATCCCAAGAGATCCAAATAAATTTGGGTCTGTTGAGGAAAAAGAAGGCAACAAGTGCATCTACCATGAAGTATATGAACTTTATGAGTACTGAAAAAGGGATAAACCCCTTTTGGGGAACGAAAGAAATGTCTAAATATTGGGAATGCCCAATGGGAACTAAGAACACATTTTGGGGGGTCCCTAAACACCTGTTTTGGATCAGTGGCGCTACAGCATACACTAAATTGCCGAGAGGCAGGTCTGGCAGTTGCACCATTGGAATGATAAAAGCAGCTGTCTTTTTATTACCCAAAGAATCTGGATCAAGTTTAATAGTTCCTATATACAAGGATTTAAGAAAAACCAAACAAATAAAGTGGAGGGCAATTGAAATTAAGGAGATCCAGAATTGTAAGAGCCAGGCTTGGACCCCAAGAAAAATTATCTAGAGTTATGGCCCAGCCGCCTGGGCTCAAGATGGGTCCTGGGGTTATCGGACCCCGATATCCATGTTAAACAGAATCATCAGGCTTCAGGCAGTATTAGAGATGAAGAGAGCAATCATTAGAAACACCTCAAACGAAATAAAAATCTAGCATATGTAAGTAACCAATAACGGACTCCTACACTTGATTCCAGTTGTTGGGATAACCTACGGACTTTCAAAGAAGATTGATGGAAAAAAGTAGCTTTCCTCACTGTGTGTATATTTGGTGGATTGCTCTTTTTACTATGCTTACTTCCCTGCTTCAGTGAAATGATAATATCTGCCGTGCAGACCAGCCTAAAGATCTCAAAAATTTTAACTTGAAGAAAGCAAGGAAAGTAACCAAGTGAAGTAACCAGGATTACCAGAGTGCTCAAAAAATTTGTAATCAATAGAAAAAAATCAAAGAACCTTCATGTTATGAGTCAGAAAGTGCAAGTTTATGCAGGCTGAAGTTTAAGCCCGATCAAGGAAAAAGAGGGGGGACAGTTACAGGTAAAAAAGTTACCCATTTTTTTAAAAGTTGCAGATTTGCAGGCTGGGCCAGTTGCTGCCAGGGGAGGAGTTCTAACTGTTCCTTGTTGGTTTCATGTTGTAATCACCTGTTAATAGTCGGTAATAACTCCCTGTTGTTGAGAATTCCCCTTTGTGTCAGTACCACCCTGCCTGCAGCCAGGAGAATGGCATCCCTCCCACCCCGTGGTGAAAGGAGGGGACATCGGAGTTGGCATGCAAATGACCTCGGAGCCAGAATGCAACGGGAGACATCGCCCACCAAACCTAGAAAAGAACCCCTAAAAACAACGAGCCAACACAGAACTGAGAGATCGGGGTGATGTCTAGATGTGGGGAGCAGAGTCCGGAGTCTGCTGAGACACTTTTTGCCTCTCACCCTGGCCTGAGAAGATGTCGGCTGGAGGGAGTGCCCTGAATGTCAGACCAAAAGACAAGGGAATTCCTGATGTCTGGTGACTAGCGAACGTCCAGCTCTGCCCACAGACCAGTGGACAAAGCTGCACTCTTACTCCTCCTCCTCCATGTTACTCCTGGGATCAGCAGGAGCGTGACCGCAGACCCATCGGTTCTCCCCACCTGAGATGATCACTTTTAATAAAGGCATTAAAAAGGAGAAAGGTCTCCTGCCCTATTTACTTC
The DNA here is from genome assembly GCF_027887145.1 of Ammospiza caudacuta. Lineage (NCBI taxonomy): Eukaryota > Metazoa > Chordata > Aves > Passeriformes > Passerellidae > Ammospiza > Ammospiza caudacuta. The sequence goes on along the minus strand of NC_080625.1, from coordinate 1,480,212 downwards.
AGGCCCAACCTCTGCAGGTGATGATAACAGTGACACAAACCTGAGAAAAATTTATGAATGTATCAGTGGGAATAATGAATAATGTCTAAATTCAGGAATGTGTTTGTAGCCCAGCGGTGGAACCAGATCTGGAGAACAATGGGTTAAGTTAGGGGTGAGTTCTTTGGCCAAGTGCTAAAATTCTTTTATAACCATTATTAAACATTTACAATTTTCAAAGAGTGAACTTTGTTTTCCACACCTGGCTGTGGTTTGGGGGCCCCCTCACTGACTCCGACTCAAATGTCACTGGAACCCCCAAAAACCGCAGCCACCACCAGCCCTTGTTGGGGGTTGGGTTTTTTCTGTTCTTTCCTTGTTTCTTGTGCATTTTTTCCCATGGAGTGTCTGAGAGGCGCTGATGGCTGAGTGCTTGAGAAGGCGGGGAGGGCCCCCAAACCACAGCCAGGTGTGAAAAACAAAGTTCACTCTTTGAAAATTGTAAATGTTTAATAACGGTTATAAACATTTACAAAAACACCTCTGGTTTTTGGGAGTTTCTCTGGGAGGGAGCACAGAGATAGCAGGAGAATGGGGGCAGGGTTGGGGGCAGCCTCTCTCTGTCACTCTTTGGCATCGGAGGAGGGCGGCCAGGCTGTCACTGCAGAGAGAATTCACTGACACCGCTGGAGCTCAGCCCTGAGGGACCGATCACCGTCTGCTCGTGTGCCTTGGGAATCCTCAAATTTGTTTGCTCTGGGAAACCTGAAATTCGTGTGCCCCAGGAATTCTGAATTTTTGTGTTGTTAAAAACGAGAGCAGGCTCCCGGTACTAAAGTGATTTCAGCATTTATTAGAAGAAAAAGAAAGGCCCAAAGCAAGGGGGCCCCGGGCTGAACAGGAGCGTTCCCGTCGAGGATGCTGCAGCACCAGCGCTGGGGCTGCTCCAGCAGCGATGGCCCCGATGGCCCCGATGGAGCAGCACAAATTCAGTGGGTCAGAACCCGTCTGCCATCCTCGGTGCCCTCCACCCATCTGTCACCTCCCCCCTTCCTGCCACCCTCTTGTCCCCTCTGTCACACCCGTGTCCCCCCATGCCGGGATTGTCACACCTCGTGGGGCTGCATGGCCGTTGGGTACACTGGGGACAATCTGGGGACACTCGGGGACACTCTGGAGATACTCTGGGGACACTCTGGGGACACTCCAGGTGACAAACACATCCAAGTGGCAGTTGGGGACACACGGGAATGTGGCACGGCCGGAAAGAGGAAGCAGGAAGAGGTGACGTCACTGTCCCCCTTGCCCCCCCCCACCTGTGGGGTGAGGTGGGGTGCCCAATGTCCCCTCAATGTACCCAGTGGGACCCCAATGTCCCCTGAGTGTCCCCACATGGCCCCAGTGTTGCCCCGATGTCCACCACAAGGCTCAAGTGTCCTCCAATGTCCAGTTGGGGACACCAGGGACTCACTGGGGTCCTGACCCTGGGGACACCCCCATACCCTTCCCTTGAGGACACCCCTGTGTCCTTCCCCTGGGGTCACCAGGGCCACCCTGACATCCCCTGTCCTGTTTTGGGTCACCACGATGTCTGTGATATCCATACAGTGTCCACAACAGGACCCTGGTGTGTCCCCAGTGTCCCCAACAGGACATCAGGGGACACTTGAGCTTTGTTGGGGACCCTGAGGAGACATCGGGGTCCTGTTGGGGACATTGGGGACCTTTCCCTGGCCCCACGGAAAGGGGGGAATGGTGACGTCACCTGTTCCTGTTTCCTCCATCTGGCCGCGCCCCGTTCCTGCGTGTGCCCAACCTTTGCCCAGGTATGTTTTTCACGGGGAGTGTCTCTGGAGCGTCCCCGGAGTGTCCCCAGAGTGTCCCCGCAGCGTTGCCAAGGCATCCCCGGACTGTCCCCGGAGTGTCCCCAGCAGCCATGGAGTCCCTCAAGGTGCGACAGTCCCGGAGTGGTGGGTGGGGGATGACAGAGGGGACACGGGGGTGACAGAGGGGACATGGCGAGGGGGAGGTGAAATGGAGCAGTGGGGGATGGAGGGGACACAGGAGTGGCGGGAGGGACAGCGGGACGCAAAGGGGACAGGAGGACATAGGAGGAAGGAGGGAGGGTGACAAAGAGGTGAAGGAGGGGAAACAGGAGGTGGGGGGCGGGGCAGAGGGATCAGGGGGGTGACAAAGGGACAGAGGGGACAGCAGAGCCCTCCAGGGAGGGGACAAAGGGGACCCCAGGAGGGGATGGAGCCACTGCAGGAGGCTGCAAGTGCCACCATGTCCCTGACACCTCCCCTGTCCCCTCCCCAGCTGTCCCCAGGCCTGCTGCAGTCACAGGTCAATGTGGTGGACACCCTGGTTAAGCTGCTGGACACTGTGCACAGCTGGGACACGGAGATGATGCTGAAACGGTTCACAGGCTGCCTGTACTGGCACCTGGTGGACTTGACCAAGGAACTCTGGGTCACCATGTACTGCATTGATGACAACTGGCGGCGCCACATTATCCCTTTCGATGATGGTGACCCTCCTGCCTCCCTGAGCCAGGCCCTGGCCACCTATAGGGGCACCCCAGGGTCCTCCTGGGACCGTGTGACAATGGCAGCCAGCGAGTGGCAGTGGTCAGTGTCTGTGCTTATGAAGAGCTGGGCCAAGCCGACAGAGAGAGCCACCAAGCTCCGCAATGCCTGCAGGGCGATGGCCATTGAGGCGGCTGCAGAGGCTGACAAAAGGGAGGCCCACGCCACCGACTGGGCCAGGCACCTGCAGGATGAGGCTGCCCGTCATGGGACAGCTCAGGAAAACGTGGGGGAGCTGAGTCAGGCCCTGGGCAGGGGGGAGGGGGCCAACGGGCGGGACACACATGAAATCTGGCTGAGAGGGTATGTGAGGAAAGTTACCAGGGATGCAAAAAGGGCGACCATGGAGAGACAGTGGATGGAGACAGCCCTGGGTCTGTTGGAGCGCTTGGTGGCCGCATGTGATGAAGCCACCACGTTCCCCCGGGAACTGCAGCGCCTGCTCGGGTACATGAATGACACCCTGGAGGGGAGAAAGAAGGAGACCTCCAATGTCCCTGAGGCCTTGGTGGCCAAGGTGGCTGTGGCTGAGCAGCTGTGGGAGGCCAACGCCTGCCTGGCTACGCGGCATTTGGTGAGGACACTTCCAGACACCATCAAGTTCTTGTTCACCGGTGATCCCACCAGCCCCAGTGCCTGTGGGGTGGCTGAGCAGTGTCAAAGAGCCATCGAGGACATCCCAAGGCTCCTTCAACCCCTGGAGCATCCCCAAGGTGTCCCCAGGGAGTTCCCAGTGAGCATGGAGCTCCAAGAGGTGCAACTTGGGGAGGGGGAGGAGAGGGGGAGAGGGGGACAGAGGGGACACTGGGGAGGGAGGGGTCACAGTGCCTGCTGGGGGTGGTAGAGGGGACAGCATTGGGGGGAGGGGGCGGGAGGGACTGTGAGGGGAGGCAGTAGCAGAGGGAACAAGAGGCTGACAAAGGAATAGAGGGGACAAGGGGGAACCCTGAGGGGCAGGGGGCCACCCCAGGAGGCCGTAAGTGCCACTTCATCCCTGACACCTCCCCTGTCCCCTCCCCAGCTGTCCCCGGCCCTGCTGCAGTCACAGGTCACTGCCGTGGCCATCCTGGGTGAGCTGCTGGACACCCTGCCCAGGTGGGAGGAGGAGATGATTCTGCTTGGGTCAGCAGGGAGACTGTACTGGGATCTGGAGGACTTCACCAAGGAGATCCAGGCCACCGTGTATGGCGTTGGTGATGCCTGGTGGCACTGCAATGTCTCCTCTGATGATGGTGACCCTGTCACCTCCCTGAGCCGGGCCCTGGCTGCCTACAAGTACACCCCATGGACCACCTGGCACGATGTGACAATGGCAGCCAGCAAGTGGCTGCAGTCGGTGGCTGTGCTTGTGGACAGATGGGCCCAGCTGGCCAGGAAAGCCACCCAGCTCCCCAACACCTGCAAGGAGGTGGCCACCGAGGTGGTTTACAGGGTGGCCACTGCCACTGCCTGGGCCAGGGAGATGCAGGACGAGGCTGCCCGTTACGGGACAGCTCAGGAAAAGATGGTGGAGCTGGGTCAGGCCCTGGTCAGGAAGGAAGGGGCCAAGGTGGTGGCCAGGCATGGAGCCCAGGTGAGGAGAGAGGCCAGGGAGGCTGCCAGCAAGGCAACAAGGGCCACCATGGTGAGACAGCGGGTGGAGGCGGCCCTGTGGCTGCTGGAGCGCTTGGTGACCGCGTGTGACGAAGCCACTGCGTTCTCCCGGGAGCTGCAGAGCAGGGTTGGTGACATCAGGGCCACCCTGAAGTGGACAAATGAGGTGTCCCGTGATGTCCCCAAGAACTTGGTGGCCAAAGTGGCCAAGGCTGAGCAGCTGTGGGAGGCCAACGCCCGCCTGGCCAAGGGCCATCTACGGGGGACGCTTGATGACATCATCAAGTTCTATTTCAATTGTCATCCTGCAAACCTCAATGTCAATGAGGTGGCCAAGCGTTGCCAAAGAGCCATGGAGGACATCCCAAGGCTCCTTCGACGCCTGGAGTGTCCCCAGAGAGTCCCCAAAGTGTCCCCTATGAGCATGGAGCTCCAAGAGGTGCGACAGGGATGGGGGGGAGAGGCGGACAGAGGTGACACTGGGAGGAAAGGGAGTGTGTGGGGGGTGGTGGGCAGTGGGGTATGGGAGGACATGTGGTGGGAAGGGACACGGGGGCTTTGGTTGGGGGGAGCAGGGGATGGCAGAGGGGACAGCAGAGGGGCAGGGAGTAGGAAAGGATCCAAGCAGAGGGGTAGGGTGTGGCAGAGGGGACAAGAGGCTGACAAAGGGACAGAGGGGACAAAGGGGAACCCCCGGGGACAGGGGGCACCCCAGCAGGATGTAAGAACCACCAGCTCCCTGACATCTCCCCTGTCCCCTCCCCAGCCATTCCCTGCCCTGCTGAAGCCACAGGTCACTGTGGTGGCCATTCTGGGCAAGCTGCTGGCCACCCTGCCCAGGTGGGACAAGATGAATCTGCTCATGTCCCTAAGGCGCCTGTACGGGGACCTGGAGGACTTCACCAAGAACCTCTCTTTCACCCTGAACTGTGCTGATGACACCAGGAGGCGACACTATGTCAACTGCCATAATGATGACCCTCCCTCCTCCCTGAGGCAGGCCCTGACTGCGTGGGAGAGGACCCCATGGACCACCCGGTACCGTGCGACAATGGTGGCCAGTGAGTGGCACCGGTCGGTGGCTGAGCTTGCAAACAAATGGACCAGGCTGGCCAGGGCAGCCATGAACCTCCGCAACGCCTGCAGGGATTTGGTCACTGAGGCAGCTGATAGGGCGACCACTGCCACCACCCGGGCCAAGAACCTGCAGAATGAGCCTTCCCCTGATGGAACAGCTCAGGAAAAGACAGTGGACCTGGGTCAGGCCCTGGGCAGGGAGGAGGGGGCCAAGGTGGTGGCCAGGCCTAAAGCCCAGGTGAGGAGAGAGGCCAGGGTGGCTGCCAGCGAGGCAACAAGGGCCACCATGGTGAGACAGCGGCTGGAGGCGGCCCTGGGTCTGCTGGAGCGCTTGGTGGCCGCGTGTGACGAAGCCACTGCGTTCCCCCGGGAGCTGCAGCACCTGCTCGAGGACATTGAGGCCGCTCTGAAGAGGACAAGTGGGGCATCCCCTGGTGTCCCCAAGGACTTGATGGCCAAGGTGGCTGAGGCCGAGCGGCTGTGGGAGGCCAACGCCTGCCTGGCCAAGGATCACCTGAAGGGGACACTTCAAGACATCAAGTTCTATTTTGATCGTTGTACTGCCAGCCCCAGTGCCCTTCGACACCCAAAACATCCTCAGAGCATCTTTTGTGTGTCCCCATTATTCGTGGAGCTCAAAGAGGTTTGTCGGGGGGGGGGGGGGGCAGAGGTGGACAGAGGGGATGTTTGTGGAGGAGGGGAGGAGGGGGCTTAGGGGTTTTGAAAGGAGGCAGTGGGGGCAGGGAGGGACAGGGTGGAGGGGACATGGGAGCTGGCAGGTGTGTCAGAGGGGACAGCAGGGGTGACAAGGGGACAGAGGGGACAGCAGAGCCCTCCAGGGAGGGGAAAAAGGGATCCCTGGGAGGGCACAGGGGCCGCCTTAGGAGGCCACAAGAGCCACCAGGTCCCTGACACCTCCCCTGTCCCCTCCCCAGGTGTCCCCTCCACAGCTGCTGGAGGCTCTGGTGTCCGTGGTGGCCACCCTGGGCAAGGTGGTGGCCACTGTGACCGGGCCACGCCGGGGCGTGCAGCTCTTTGTGCCCCGAAAGTCACTGCACGCAGCCCTGAGGATCTTCACCTGGAGCCTCCATAAGACCCTGGACCACCCCGGTGTCACCTCCCTGGGTGACCATGGCGTCCCCTCCCTGGCCCAGGCCCTGGCCACCCTTGGGACCACCACGGGGGCCACCTGGGCTGATGTGAGAGCTGAGGGCATCGCCTGGCAGGAGTTGGTGGCTGCATGCGAGGAGAGATGGGAACAGCTGGTTGAGGAGGCGACAATTTTCTGCGATGACTGCGAGGACAAGGCCTTCACCTGGGCCAGGGACCTGCAGGACAAGGCCATCCGCAGGGGCACAGCTGGGGACAACCTGGCGGTCACAGCCCAGCAGCTGATGGTGGCCCAGGACAGGGATGAGGAGGCCTCAGCCAGGATGGCAGCGTCCACCAACAAGACCATGGGAGAGGCTGTGGTGGCCACCAGGCGGGCGAGGGCTGCCATCAAGAGGAGACATGGGGCAGAGATGGCCCTGGGGCCGCTGCAGCGCTTGGTGGCCACATGTAATAAAGCCACCTTGTTTATCAGTTACATGCAGTGCCAGCTCGGGGATATTGAGGCTGCCCTGGAGGGGACAAAGGAGGCATCCCCCCATGTCCCCGAGGCCTTGGTGGCCAAAGTGGCCAAGTTTGAGCAGCTGTGGGAGGCCAGCGCACGCCTGTTCAAGCATCACCTTCTGGGGACACTTGGGGACATCCACAACATCCTCTTGAGTCCCTATGGTGGCCGTGGTGGCCCCGATGGCCCTGGCAGCCGTGCGGTTGCCGAGCGGTGCCAAAAAGCCATCGAGGACATCCCAAGGCTGCTGCAGGACAGTGACGTCACTGCCACGACATCATCGCGGCAGTGACATCATTGGGGACATCGTTGCTGTCACCTGTCCCCTCCCCATGCAGTATCTGAGATAAATTCGGGGAATTTTCTGGGAATTTTCATTTAAATTGCCCCAAACCCTGATGAGAATTCCTGGGGTGACATCTCTGGGGACACTCAGGGACACACAGGGACAGGAGATACGGGTAAATGAGTCCCCTCAAGAGCTTCCAGCTTTCCACTGTGCAGCAGAGCCAGGTCTTAAATTGCAATTTTATAATTGGCTTCTGCAATTCTGCATTGGCTTCTGCACTTTTGTATTGCCTCTTGCTCTTTTTGATTGCCGTTTTCCCATTTGTATGGCCTTTTGCACATTATTATTTATCACCAGCAATTTGGTATGGTATTTGATACTGATATTGATTATCGGTGATTCCTTGTAGCTGCAGGTTCGTACAGTATAATCTATCAATTCATGTGTGCACCGTACAGCCTATTAGTTAATTAATAAATAATTAATTAATTTTCTCTATATAAAGCAGACTGGGCTGATCAGAACTCTGTGTCAGACACATCACTGATCCATTGAGAGACGAGTGGTCAATAAATCCATCCCAACGTTCCTTGAGGGGAGCACAGCCAGGGAGCTGCTCCAAGGCGCTGTCACTGAGATATTTCCCATGGAAAACCCTGGGTGGGATGGAAACACACCCGAGCAGATGGCAAAATTAAAATTATATCAAAGCCTCGTGGAATGTGGGTTAAAACATGGGGTCTCTAAAGCTGTAAATTGGTCAAAGCTTCAACCAAGTGAGGCAAAATGATGATGAGTCACCCAGTGATTTCTTAAACAGGTGAAGAGAAACTGCCATCAAATATACTCATCTAGATCCTGAGTCAGCTGAGGGTAAAGCACATCTGGTTTTCTTTTGTGTGGGTCAGGCTTCAAATGATGTAAGAAGAAAAGATAAAGGGAGTTGAAGACATGGATAAACTGCTGGAGGTCGCCTGGAAGGTGTTTTGAGACAGGGCCCAACTGAAAGAGTTAATCCCAGCCTAGCAAGAAGGCAACTCAGGAAAAGTCACCCAAGAAAGCTTCCCCTCTGGAAAAGGCTCAGAGAGCATCCTGTAAGAAATGGGGGCATTGTAAAAAGGACTGTCCAGTGCTGAAAGAAAAATCATCAGTCCCTTTCATAGCAGCAGTGCCCAGCGTGGAATAATGAGCATTGACTCCATGATTGCAGCAGGCTGATCAATCCCTTTGTTATGCCATCCTTTACTACTAAGAAAAACCCATGGCCCTTGCCTGACAGTCGCAACATACATGTGGATCCAATTGGCCAATCAAGCCAAACAACCATCACCAGTGACCAATTGTTCTGGTTTGAAAGTAAAAGCTGTGAGAGACTCCAAGTCAGAAATACCATTTATTAGGAAATGGGACAAAAACGCAAACTACATGAAATAGAAAAGAAAAATATATATAAATGTATAATGTACATAATAATGTACATAAAAGATATTTAGATATTGATATATATAAAATATGGAATGAAACCTTACACACAGATGTCACTTAAAATTTGGTCTCCTTGTGGTACAAAAGGGGTTTCCCCGTCCTTCTGCATTACCCACCAAGCAGAATCAGGTCCTTGAGCAAAAATCTTGGTGCCCCACATTGGGAGCTAAAATTATGTTCTGGTTTGAAAGCAAAACCAGCGAGACACTCTAAGTCAGAAATACAATTTATTAGGAAAAGGGAAAAAAACCCAAAAGACATCCACTAGTGCAAAATGAAACCACTGACAGAGTCAGAATACAACCTGACACCCTGCTAGTAAGGGCAGTGGCAGCAGTCCAGATGAAATGGTCTTGTTGAAGTGGTGATCCCATAGAAAAGATCGGGCAGCGTTTGTCCTCTGGAAACCAGTGGGTAAGGGCTGCCTGTTCTGTCCCAAAGCCCAGATGATATCCAGGTGGGGATGCTGAGCTCCTCCCCCCTGGGCGGAGCATCTCCCAATGGGCTGATATCGTTCTGAGTCATGATCGGTCCTTGATTGCCCATCAAACAGAAATGGCTGCTGGAGGGAGTTATCTCTGAGTCATGGGGCAAGGCAGTGATGGGCCCATTATTAGGAGATAAGGAAAAAACAATGCCCGGTTGCCCTGGTTTTGTATGTTTTTTTAAGCCTTCTGAAGTTTACGTTCTTGTAAGGATCTTTCTTGCATGCTTTATATAAATAACTGATTGTTTTGCATTCTTTTATGAAGGAGGAGAAATTTGATGGACTGCTGGTTTGTCCAGTGTCATTGGTGAGGTGGCACTTTCACCCTCCAATCCATGGTCACTTTTGGAAATCAATAAATGTTGAAGTCAGAAATTAAAATTGCTCTTTTTTACCTTGGGAGAGCTGCATGTCCATGTCATGTTATTTCCTGTTCTGTAGCGACATCTGGTGGCCGCCGTGTGTGGAACAGCCATGGGTGAGGTCATACCATTTTACTCCCCCTCCCTGTTTTGGCGTGGTGACTGTGAGCCCTTTGGCACTTTGCCTGCAGCTCTTGAGATAACGGCAAATCCTGTGGGTTTCATGGAGGATTCTCTGGATTTGGACCTCTGGAAGGATCTCATGGAGCAAAAACAGGTTTCCATTTCCTGGAGTGATTTTGAAAGATTATTTCTGTGTTCTAGAGAGCAAGGGTTTTTTCCAACATTGTGGAGGCATTCTCTAGCGAGGCGTGGTCTCTCATGGAAGGCCAAGCGCTTTTTGATGATGGCACGATAGACCTGGCATCACTGCTGGTTCAGTGGAAAAACTTTGACATGATTTGGTGGAGGCCTGGATTTTGTAACTCTCAGAGTTCCCAGGGGGACCCTTCTGTCTCAGATGTGGATGAGGGGGTGTAAGAGCCAAAATGAGGAATGTGGGACTCCAGGCTGCTCTTCAAAATGCAGTTTATTACATCCAAGGCGTTACAGCAGCCCAGGGTCATGGGTGACTGAGCCTGTGCCTGCAGGTGTGTACTCCAGCTGTAGGCAGGCCCGCAGACCCACATCCCTCATTCAGGCTCTTACTAATCCCTCTTACTAATGGTGCCCCACGTTGGGCGCCAACTTAAGAGTCAGACTGAAAGATGCAAGACCCCAAGGAGCTCTTGCATATGCAATGTATTACATCCAAGGTGTTACAGCAGTCCAATGTCTGTGGGTTACAGAGCCTGTGCCTACAACTTTCAGCCAAAGCTGCAGGCATGCCTGGAGACCCACATCCTTCATTCACACTCGCACTAATTGTTCCACACGTTGGTCGCCACCGTAAGAGATGAAATGAGGGATATGGGACTCCATGTGGCTCTTCAAAATGCAGTTTATTACATCCCAGACATTACAGCAGCCCAGGGTCTTGGGTGACAGAGCCTGTGCCTACAGCTGTCAGCTCCAGCTGCAGGCAGGCCTGCAGACCCTTTAATTTTGGTTACATTGCATTAGATACTTTTCTTTGCTGAGCATCTGAATACAGCAGAACCAATCTATGCCCTAACTTTTACCTATAGCCAATCATAACTACTATAATTACCATATTCATGTTACTCTTCTCCAGTCACTAAAAGTTAGTACATTACAGTTAAAGCTGGAAGATGTTTTCCAATTTTCTTGCAGTGGAAAATTCTGAGACCTTTTTTCTGCTTGCAACATCAGCAGGTTTGTTTGCCTGTGCTGTCTTTCTGCTCCGTAAAAACATCTTCTTGTTTGGGGTGCGTTTATCCTTTTCTCTAAGCCATAAAACCCCCTTCTAACTAACTCACCCTTTGCCTCCTTGGTTATCCAGTAAGGGTGGCTCACCAATTCTTTTCTTCAATATCAAAACTTGCTTCCATCTCCATTCCTTCTTCAGATTCCACATTCAAGAATCTTTCTGCCCAGCACACATACCTGTGAGATTTATTTGACAAACTTTCATCCTTCCCAACACAAGTGGGTTTCCCATCCCACCTTCCCGTGTCTCCCCCACGGTCACACAGACAGAGCCACAGGTCAGCCCGTGGGGTGCACCCTCTCTGTCTGGCTGGGGGACGTTGGGCTCTGACTGTGGGGCCTGTGACTCGCACGGGTGCTGCACTGATCTTCCTCACCTCCTCCCTCATCCTCCTCATCTCCTCTTTGAGTTCCTTGACCATGGCAGAGACATGAGCCTGCATGGGGCCCTTGATCATACTCTCATAATTCCTGTGAAATGTACCAATCACTTGTTTTTAGAACTTTAAAAGTTTATTAGTAATAAAATGGTTATAAAAAGAGTAATATAATTAGAATATGAAACACTTGAACAATTGGGATTTAGGACAATATGAGGCAATAAAAATAAAGAGTTACAAACAGTACGGGTACCTCTTTCTCAGCAGATTAAGGTCAAAAAAGGGACACCCGTTAACAGAGGATTAATGCTTAAAAACAATAACATACTGCATATTCATGCATCTCATACATGATGCATAAATTCCATTCAAACAAAGGATTCTGCCTGGTCAATGTCAACTTCTTTCTCTGAATCCTGACTTCAGGGCTGAGTGAGGCAGGAAGAAGTTGGTTTTTCTGATAAGGGAGCAATAAATTCTTTTTCTCTGCAAGATTTCAGCGTCCTGAGGCTGTTATCTCAGTGGGAGTGCCTTATTCGTCCCTTTTCAAAAAAGTATCTTACGTAGCATAGTTTCTATTTTAACATTATGTTATAACCTTAAACTATACTTAAGCACACTACTTAAGAAAATTAATGCAGCATCACATTCTAACATAACACAAATAATATTCATTTTGATATTTGCCAAAAGCCAATCATAAAATATGCATTTTTCACAATTTCTAAGCTTGTTGGTGACAGAGCTCACTGCCTCTCGGTTGGTATCAGTATCAGTCATTGCAATGAGGGTGGTGTATTGAGATGGCCCCAGATTTGCCAGACCCCACAACATTTGCTGTGTGCACCTGACCTTGTCGAGGTCATTTCCATGCTGTCCATCCCTCCCAGAGTCCCTCCAATACTGCCACTTCTCTCAGTTCTTGTATCCCTTCCTCAAGGGTTTGCTATAATTTTAATTTTGCCATCTGCTCGGGTGTATTTGCATCCCACCCAGGGTTTCCTAGGGGAAATATCTCAGTGACAGAGCCTTGAAGCAGCTCCCTGGCTGTGCTCCCCTCAAGGAACGTTGGGATGGATTTATTGACCACTCGTCTCTCAGTGGGGTCAGTGATGTGTCTGACACAGAGTTCAGAACAGACCAGTCTGCTTTATATAGAGAATATTAATTAATTAATTAATTAATAATAGGCTGTACAGTGCACACATGAACTGATAGATTATACTGAACCAACCTGCAGCTGGAAGGAATCATCGATAATCAATATCAGTATCAAATACTGTATCAAACTGCTGGTGATCAATAATAATGTGTGAAAGGCAATACAAAAGTGCAGAAGCCAATATAGGATTGCAAAAACCAATGCAGAATTGCAGAGGCCAATTATTAAATTGTCATTTATATCCCAACTCTGCTGCAGGCACTGTGGAAAGCTGGAAGCTCTTGAGGGGACTCATTCAGCCCTGTCCCCTGTCCCAGAGTGTCCCCAGAGTGTCCCTGAGTGTCCAGAGATGTCACCCCAGGATATCCCATCAGGATTTGGGGCAATCCCAATGAAAATTCCCAGAAAATTCCCCGAATTTATCTCAGATACTGCATGGGGAAGGGACAGGTGACAGCAACGATGTCCCCAATGATGTCACTGCCACGATGATGTTGTGGCAGTGACGTCACTGTCCTGAAGCAGCCTCGGGATGTCCTTGATGGCTTTTTGGCACCGCTCAGCCACTGCACGGCTGCCAGGGCCATTGCGGCCACCGCGGCCACCATAGGGACTCAAGAGGAGGTCGTGGATGTCCCCAAGTGTCCCCAGCAGGTGATGCTTGAACAGGCGGGCGCTGGACTCCCACAGCTGCTCAAACTTGGCCACCGCAGCCACCAAGTCCTCGGGGACATCAGAGGATGCCTCCTTTGTCCCCTCCAGGGCAGCCTCGATGGCCCCGAGCTGGCACTCCATGTATTTGATAAACTCAGTGGCTTTGTCACACGCATCCACCAAGCGCTGCAGCGGCTCCAGGGTCACCTCTGCCCAATGTCTCTTCCTGGTGGTTGCCCTCACCCGCCTGGGGGCCACCACAGCCTCTCCCATGGCCTCACTGGTGTCCATCGCCACCTGGGCATCACATGTGGCCCCCACTGAGGCCTCCTCATCCCTGTCCATGGCCATCATGAGCTGCTGGGCTGTGGCTGCCAGGTTGTCCCCAGCTGTCCCCCCACGGGTAGCCTTGTCCTGCTGGTCCCTGGCCCAGGCGAGGGCCGCGTCCTCGCAGGCATCACGGAGCTTGGTGATCTCCTCGACCAGCTGTTTCCATCTCTTCTCACGTGCAGCCACCAACTCCCACCAGGCGCTGCCTGTGGCTCTCACATCGGCCCAGGTGGCCCTAGGGGTGGCCCCGAGGGTGGCCAGGGCCTGGCCCAGGGAGGGGACACCAGGGTCACCCAGGGAGCTGACACCGGGGTGTTCCAGGGCCTTATGGAGGCTCCAGGTGAAAATATTCAGGGCTGCATGCAGGGACTTTGGGGGCACACAGCGCCGCACGCCCCGGCGTGGCCCGGTCACAGTGGCCACCACCTCGCCCAGGGTGGCCACCACGGACACCAGAGCCTCCAGCAGCTGGGGAGGGGAGACCTGGGTAGAGGACAGGGAAGGTGTCAGGGACCTCAGGGCACTTACAGCCTCCTGGGGTAGCCCCTGTGCCCTCCCGGTGCCCCCTCTGTCCCCTTCCTGGAAGGCTCTGCTGTCTCCTCTGTCTCTTTGTCACCCCCTTGTCGCCTCTGCTGCCTCCTGCCACCCTCCCTGCTGTCCCCTCTGCCACCCACTACCGCCACACTCGTAGCCCCTGTCACCCTCTGCTGTCCATCCTGACCCCACCCGCCAGCTCCCGTGTCCCCTCCACCCCAGTCATTCCCATCCCCCTCACCCCTCTGCCCCCCATTTCCCCTCCCCCTCTCTGTCACCTTCTGCCTTGCTGCCACTCCCTCCTCTCCCCATTCTGACCTTCTGCCCCCTCCCACCCCCCTGTGTGCCCCACATCCACCATTGCCCCCTGCTGTCCCCTTCCCCTCAGTGTCCCCTTTATCTCCACCCTGTCGCACCTTTTGGAGTTCCGTGCTCCCTGGGGACACCTCAGGGACACTCTGGGAATTCTCTGGGGTTTGAAGGAGCCTTTGGAGGTCATCGATGTCTTTTTGGCACTGCTCGGCCACCCCACAGGCACTGGGGCTGGCGGGACCACCCGTGAAATAGAACTTGATGACGTCAGGAACTGCCCCCAGCAGGTGATCCTTGGCCAGTCGGGTGTTGGCCTCCCACAGACGCTCGGCCTCAGCCACCTTGGCCACCAAGTCCTCAGGGATATCAAAGTATCCCTCATTTGTCCACTTCAAGCCAGACTTGATGTCCCCAACCCTGCGCTGCAGCTCCAGGGGGAATGCAGTGGCTTCGTCACACGCGGCCACCAAGCGTTCCAGCAGCCCCAGGGCCGCCTCCACCCGCTGTCTCACCATGGTGGCCCTTCTTGCCTCGCTGGCAGCCACCCTGGCCTGTTTCCTCACCTGGGCTTCATGCCTGGCCACCACCTCGGCCCCCTCCTCCCTGCCCAGGGCCTGACCCAGCTCCACCATGTTTTCCTGAGCTGTCCCATCACGGGCAGCCTCGTCCTGCAGCTCCCTGGCCCGGGCAGTGGCCGCCCTGTCGGCCGCCTCAGTGGCCACCTCCTTGCAGGTGATGTGGAGTTTGGTGGCTGCCCTGGCCAGTTTGGCCCAGCTGTCCACAAGCACAGACACCGACCGCTGCCACTTCCCGGCTGCCATTGTCACATGGTCCCAGCTGGTCCATGTGGTGCTGTCATAGGCAGCCAGGGCCTGGCTCAGGGATGTGAGAGGCTCACCATCAATGGAGGTGACATTGCGGCGCCACCAGGTGCCCTCAATGCAGTACAGAGTGATCCAGAAGCTCTCAGTGAAGTCCACCAGGTCCCAGTACAGGCTCACTGCAGACACGGGCAGCATCTCCTCATCCCGCCTGGGCAGGGTGTCCAGCAGCTCGCCCAGGGTGGCCACCACGGTGACCTGTGGCTGCAGCAGGGCCGGGGACAGCTGGGGAGGGGACAGGGGAGGAGTCAGGGACGTGGTGGCAATTGCGGCCTCCTGGGGTGGAGCCCTGCTCCCGAGACAACCCCTCTATACCCTCCGTCCCTTTGTCAGCCTCTTGTTCCCTCTGCCACCCCCTGCCCCACCCCTCATAGCCCCTCCCACCCCTTGCCCCTCTGCTGTCCACTCTGCCACCCCCCAACACCCACCATGTCCGCCCCATCCCCCACTGCCCCTTCCCCCGTTTTCCCTCCACCTCTCTGTCACCTCCCCCATTCCTGCCACTCCCTCCTGCCCCTCCCTCACCCACTGCCCCTTTCACCACCCCCCATTGTCCCCTGCCCCGAAATGACCCCTCTGTCCCCCTCTCATCCCCCCTGCCCCTGCATCGCACCTCTTGGAGCTCCATGATCACTGGGGACGCCTTGGGTACGCTCTGGGGACACTCTGGGACTTGAAGGAGCCTTGGGATGTCCTCAATCGCTCTTTGGCACTGCTCGGCCACCTGACAGATTCTGGTGGGACCACCAGTGAAATAGAAGCCGATGATGTCCTGAAGTGCCCCCACCAGGTGATCCTTGGCCAGGCGGGCGTTGGCCTCCCACAGGCGCTCGGCCATGGCCACCTTGGATGCCACGTCGTCAGGGACATCGGGGGACGCCTCATTTGTCCCCTTCACGGCAGCCTTGATGTCCCCAACCCTGCGCTGCAGCTCCCGGGCGAACGCGGTGGCTTCGTCACACGCAGCCACCAAGCGCTCCAGCAGCCCCAGGGCCGCCTCCACCCACTGTCTCACCATGGTGGCCCTTGCTGCCCTGCTGGTTGCCATCATGGCCTCTCTCCTCACCTGGGCTTCCTGCCCAGCCACCTCGGCCCCCTCCACCCCACCCAGGGCCTGACCCAGCTCCACCATGTTTTCCTGAGCTGTCCCATTACGGGCAGCCTTGTCCTGCAGCTCCCTGGCCCCCTTGGTGCGGTAGGCCTCCTCAGTGGCCGCCTCAGTTGCCAAATTCATGCAGGTGTTGCGGAGCTTGGTGGCCTTCCTGGCCAGCTCGGCCCAGCTATCCACAAGCACAGACACCGACCGCTGCCACTCGCTGGCCACCCTTGCCACGTCATCTCGGCTGGTCCCTGGGCTGCTCCTGTAGGCGTCCAGGGCCCGGCTCAGGGAGGTGACAGGGCAATCATCATTGGAGGTGAGAGGATCATGATCATTAGAGGTGACATTGCGGCACCACCAGCTGTCATCAGTGTGGTACAGGGTGACCCGTAGCTCATTGGTGAATTCCTCCAGGACCCAGTAAAGGCACCCTGGGGACATGAACACCAGCATCTCCTCATCCATCCTCGGCAGGGTTCTCAGCAGCTCACCCAGGATGGCCACCACGGTGACCTGTGGCTGCAGCAGGGCCGGGGACAGCTGGGGAGGGGACAGGGGAGGTTTCAGGGACATGGTGGCACTTGTGGATTTCTGGTGTGGTGCCTGCCGCCAAGACGTCCCCTTTGCCCCCTCCATCCCTTTGTCCGCCTCTTGTTCCCTCTGCCACCCCCTGCCCCACCCCTCATAGCCCCTCCCACCCTCTGCCCCTCTGCTGTCCCCTCTGCCACCCCCAACACCCCCCGTGTCCCCCCTATACCCCATTGCCCCCTCCCCACCCACTGTTCCCTCTGTCCCGTTCCTCCCCCTCCATCGCACCTCTTGGGGCTCCATGCTCACTGGGGACACCTTGGGGACACTCTGGGGATGCTCTGGGGGTTGAAGGAGCCTTGGGATGTCCTCAATTGCTTTTTGGCACCGCTCGGCAACCCCACAGGCACTGAGGCTGACAGGTTCACCATTGATATAGAACCTGTAAATGTAGTAAAGTGTCCCCTGCAGGTGATCCTTGGCCAGGCGGGTGTTGGCCTCCCACAGCCGCTCGGCCACGGCCACCTTGGCCACCAAGTCCTCAGGGACATCGGATGATGTCTCATTTGTCCCCTCCAGGGCAGCCTTGATGTCCCCAACCCTGCGCTGCAGCTCCTGGGCGAACGCGGTGGCTTCGTCACATGTGGCCACCAAGCGCTCCAGCAGTCCCAGGGCCGGCTCCAGCCGCTGTCTCCTTCTGCTTGCCCTAGTGGCCAGGCTGGCAGCCACCCTGGCCTCTCTCCTCACCCAGGATTCACGCCCGGCCACCACCTCGGCCCCCTCCTCCCTGCCCAGGGCCTGACCCAGCTCCTCCATGTTTTCCTGAGCTGTCCCATAACGGGCAGCCTCGTCCTGCAGCTCCCTGGCCCGGGCAGTGTTGGTGGTCACCTTGTCAGTCAGCTCAGTGACCGTCATCCTGCAGGCATTGCGGAGCTTGGTGGCCTTCTTGGACGTCTTTGCCCAGTTTTTAACATGCCAATCCACCGACTCCTGCCACTTCTTGGCCACCATTCTCACATGGAACCAGGTGGTCCATGGGGTGCTCCTGTAGGCGGCCAGGGCCCGGCTCAGGGACGTGGGAGGTTCCTCCTCAGATTTGCCATTGCGGTGGTACCAAGCCTCATCAATGCCATAGGGGGTGCAGTCGAACTCCTCGGTGAAGCCCAGCAGTTTACTGTACAGGCACATTGGGGACTTAAGCAGCGTCATCATCTCCTCGTCCCACCTGGGCAGAGTGGCCAGCAGCTCACCCAGGATGGCCACCACGGTGACCTGTGGCTGCAGCAGGGCCGGGGACAGCTGGGGAGGGGACAGGGGAGGTTTCAGAGACATGGTGGCACTGACGGCCTCCTGGGGTGGCCACAGAGGGGTCCCCTTTGTCCCCTCCATCCCTTTGTCAGTCAGTTTCTCTCTCTGCCACCCCCGTCTCTCTCCTCGTAGAACCTCCCACCCCTTGCCAGCCCTGCTGTCCCCTCTGCCACCCCCACCACCCCCTATGTCCCATCCCCCCCATGTCCCGCCCATTCCCCACTGCGCCCTCCTCTTCCTTTCCCCTCCACTGCTGTGTCACCTCCCCCCTTCCGGCCACTCCCTTCTGTCCCCTGTGCAGCCTCCTCACCCCTCCCACCACCTATCGCCCCCCTCCATCCCCCATTGTGCCCTCCCCCCTCCCTTCCCCTCTGTCCCCATGTCTCTCCCCCTACCCTGTCTCACCTTTTGGAGCTCCATGCTCACTGGGGACACCTCGAGGATGCTCTGGGAACACTCCGCGGGTGGAAGGAGCCTTGGGATGTCCTCGATGGCTCTTTGGCACCGCTCGGCCACCTCACAGGCGCTGGGGCTGGTGCGACCATAAGTGAACAAGAACCTGATGATATTGTCAACTGCCCCCTGCAGGTGATCCTTGGCCAGGCGGGCGTTGGCCTCCCACAGCCGCTCGGCCTCAGCCACCTTGGCCAACAAGTCCTCAGGGACACCAGGGGACGCCTCATTTGTCAACTTCAAGGCAGCCTCGATGTCCCCAACCCTGCGCTGCAGCTCTTGGGTGAACGTGGTGGCTTCGTCACATGCGGCCACCAAGCGCTGCAGCAGCCCCAGGGCCGCCTCTACCCGCTGTCTCACCATGGTGGCCCTTGTAGCCTCGCTGGCAGCCACCCAGGCCTTTATCCTCTCCTCGGCTTTATAGCTGTGCTCCTCCTTGGCCCCCTCCTCCCTGCCCAGGGCCGGACCCAGCTCCTCCATGTTTTCCTGAGCTGTCCCATCAAGGGCAGCCTCGTCCTGCAGCTCCCTGGCCAGGGTGACTCTGTCAAACGCCTCAGCAGCCGCCTCTATGCAGGTGTTGCGGAGCTTGGTGGCTGCCCTGGACAGCCGGGCCCAGCTGCTCACGAGCGCTTCCACCGACCGCTGCCACTTGCTGGCTGCCATTGTCACACTGTTCTGGGGGGTCCATGGGGTGCTCTTGTAGGTGGTCAGGGTCTGGCTCAGGGAGGTGACAGGATCATCATCATCGGAGGTGACATTGCAGCACCACCAGGTGTCATCAATGCAGTACAGGGTGACCCGGAGGTCCTTGGTGAAGTTCACAAGGTCCCAGTACAGGTCCACTGCAGACACAAGGTTCATCTCGTCCCGCCTGGGCAGGGTGTCCAGCAGCTCACCCAGGGTGGCCACCATGGTGACCTGTGGCTGCAGCAGGGCCGGGGACAGCTGGGAAGGGGACAGGGGAGGTGTCAGGGACATGGTGGCACTTGTGGCTTCCTGGGCTGGCGACCTGACCCCCAGCGGTCCCCTTTGTCTCCTCTGTCCCTTTGTCAACCTCTTATTCCCTCTGCCACTCCCTCCTGCCCCTCCCATCCCCCACTGCCCCTTTCACCAGCCCCCATGCCTCCGGCCCCCGAATGTCCCTTCTGTCCCCCTCTCGCCCCCACGCCCCTCTCAACGCACCTCTTGACCCTCCATGCTCATTGTGGAGACCATGGGGATGCTCTGGGCATGTTCTGGAGGTTGAAGGAGCCTTGGGATGTCCTCAGTGGCTCTTTGGTACCACTCGGCCACCCCACAGACACTGGGGCTGGCGGGATCACCATTGAAATAGGACTTGATGATGTCCTGAACTGCCCCCAGCAGGTGATCCTTGACCAGGCGGGCGTTGGCCTCCCACAGCCGCTCAGCCTCGGCCACTTTGGCCACCAAGTCCTCAGTGACATTGGGGAATGCTTCATTTGTCCCCTCCATTGCAGCCTTGGTGTCCCTGAGCCGCCACTGCAGCTCCCGGGGGAAGACGGCGGCTTCGTCACACGTGTCCACCAAGCGCTCCAGCAGCCCCAGGGCCGCCTCCACCCGCTGTCTCACCATGGTGGCCCTTGTTGCCTCGCTGGCAGCCACCCTGGCCTCTCTCCTCACCTGGGCTTCATGCCCGGCCACCACCTCGGCCCCCTCCTCCCTGCCCAGGGCCTGACCCAGCTCCACCATGTTTTCCTGAGCTGTCCCATCACGGGCAGCCTCGTCCTGCAGCTCCCTGGCCCGGACAGTGGCGGTGGCCACCTTTTCAGCCACCACAGCAGCCACCTCTCTGCCGGTGTCGGGGAGATAGGTGATTTTCCTGGCCAGCTGGGCCCACCTGTCTACAAGCACATTCACCGACCGGTGCCACTTGCTGGCCGCCATTGTCACAAGGGTCAAGGTGGTCCCTGGGGTGCTCTTGTAGATGGCCAGGGCCTGGCTCAGGGAGGTGACAGGGTCATCATCCTCGGAGGTGACATTGCGGCGCCACCAGGTGCCCTCAATGCAGTACAGGGTGACCCGGAGGTTCCTGGTAAACTCCTCCAGGTCCCGGTACAGGCGCCCTGCGGACATGGGCAGCATCTCCTCGTCCCGCCTGGGCAGGGTGTCCAGCAGCTCACCCAGGATGGCCACCACGGTGACCTGTGGCTGCAGCAGGGCCGGGGACAGCTGGGGAGTGGACAGGGGAGGTGTCAGGGACCTGGTGGAACTTAGGCCTTCCTGGGCTGGCCCCGTGGCTCTGAGGTGTCCCCTCTGTTCCCTCCAGTCGGTCAGCCTCTTGTTCCCTCTGCCACCGCCTCCCCCTCCCCTTGTAGCTCCTCCCACACCCTTCCCCCCCTTCCCCCCCGCCACCCCCACCCAACCCCTGTGTCTGCTGCCCATTGTGTACAACCCACCCCCCAGTGTCCCCTATGTCACCTCGCCCCTTCCTGCCACCCCCTCCTTTCTCCTTTGCCACCCTCTGTCCCACTTTCCCCCCTCCATCGCACCTCTTGGAGCTCCATGTTCACTGGGGACACCATGGGGACACCTTGGGGATGCTCCAGGGGTTGAACGAGCCTTGGGATGTCCTCGATGGCTCTTTGGCACCACTCGGCCACCCCACAGGCAGTGGGGCTGGTGGGACCACCAGTGATCAAGAACTTCATGACGTCTGGAAGTGTTCTCACCAAGTGAGCCATGGCTTGGCGGGCACTGACCTCCCACAGCCGCTTGGCCACAGCCGACTTGGCCATCAAGGCCTCGGAGACTTGGAAGGATTCCTTCTTTCTACCCTCCAGGATGTCCTCCATGTCCCTGGGCAGGCGTGACAGCTCCTTGGGGAACACAGTGGCTTCATCACACGCAGCCACCAAGCGCTCCAGCAGCCCCAGGGCTACCTCCACCCGCTGTCTCTCCATGGTGGCCCTTGTTGCCTCTCTGGTGGCCACCCTGGCCTCTCTCCTCACCTGGGCTTCATGCCCAGCCACCACCTCGGCCCCCTCCTCCCTGCCCAGGGCCTGACCCAGCTCCACCATGTTTTCCTGAGCTGGCCCATAACGGGCAGCCATAGCCTGCCAGTCCCTGGCCTTGGCAGTAGCAGTGGCCACCATGTTGGCCACCTCAGAGGCCACCTCCTTGCAGGTGTCATGAAGCTTGGTGGCTTTCTTGGCCAGCTTGGCCCAGCTGTCCTTGAGCGCTCCCAGTGACATGTACCAGTGGATGGACGGCCAGAGCACACGGTCCTTGGGGGGAGCCCCTGGGGTGCTCTCATAGGCAGCCAGGGCCTGGCTCAGGGAGGTGAGAGGGTTGTTATCATTGTTGGTGACATTCCAGCACCGCCAGGTGTCATCAGTGTGGTACAGGGTGGCCCGGAGTTCCCTGGTGAATTCCTCCAGGTCCCGGTGCAGGCTCACTGCAGACCCGAGCAGCATCTCGTTCTCCCTGGGCAGGGTGGCCACCAGATCACCCAGGATGGCCACAGCGCTGTCCTGTGGCTGCAGCAGGGCCGGGGACAGCTGGGGAGGGGACAGGGGAGGTGTCAGGGACCTGGTGGCACTAACAGCCTCCAGGGCTGGCCTCTGTCCCTTCTTGGAGTCCCCTTTGTCCCCTCCCTGGAGGACCCTGGTGTCCCCTCTGTTCCTTTGTCACCCTCCCTGACCCCTCTGCCCCCACCTGCCACCTCTTGTTGTCCCCCCTCTTCACCTCTCTGTCACCTCCCCCCTTCCTCCTCTGCCCTCCTGTCCCCTTTGCGACCCCCTGTCTCTCCCGCCACACCCAGGTCCCCTCCATCCCCCACTCCCTCCTTTCACCCCCTCCCCTTGTGTCCCCTCTGTCACCCCCGTGTCCCCTATGTCCCCTCCCCCCACCACCACTCCAGGATTGTCGCACCTCGAGGGGCTCCATGGCAGCTGGGGACACTCCAGGGATGCCTTGGAGACACTCCAGGGACACTCCAGGGACACTCCGGGGACACTCCGAGGACACTCCAGGTGTCAAACACACCCGTGTGAATGTTGGGGACACGCAGGAACGGGGCACAGCCGCACAGGGGAAACAGGAAGAGGTGACGTCAACACTCCCCATTTCCCGTGGGGCCAGAGCAGAGTCCACAGTGTCAGCCCAAATGTCCCCAACGGTACCCCAATTTCCCCTCAGGGTCCCCAACAAGGCACAAGTGTCCCCCAATGTCCTGTTGGGGACACTGGGGACACACCAGGGTAATGTTGGGGACACTGTGTGGACATCGGGGACATCAGGTGACCCAAAACAGGACAGGGGATGTCAGGGTGTCCCCGGTGTCCCGACGAGAAGGACACGGGGTGTCCCCAAGGGAAGGTTTGGGGGTGTCGCTAAGGGAAGGACATGGGGGTGGCCCCAGTGTCCCCAAATGGACCCTGCTGAGTCCCTGGTGTCCCCAGCTGGACATCAGGGGGACACTTGGGCCTTGTGGGGGACATTTGGGCAACACCAGGGCCATGTGGGGACACTCAAGGGACATCGGGGGGACATTGGGGGAACCCTGCCCAGGCCCCACAGGTGCGGGGCATGGGGGACAGTGACGTCACCTCTTCCTGCTTCCTCCATCCTGCCGTGCCACGTTGCCATGTGTCCCCAACTGCCACCGGGCATGTGTTTCACCTGGAGTGTCCCCAGAGTGTCCCCTGATTATTCCCAGATTGTCCCCAGAGTGTCCCCGGAATGTGCCTGGAGTGTCCCCAGAGTGTCCCCAGAGTGTCACCAGAGTGTTCCCAGTGTCCCCAGTGGCCATGGAGCCCCTCAAGGTGTGACAATGCTGGCGTGGGGGGACACGGGGGTGACAGAGGAGACGGGAGGGTGTGGCAGGAAGGGGGGAGGTGACAGAGGGGTGGAGGGGACCGAGGATGGCTGGCAGAGGGGGCAGCAGGAGGGTGGCAAGTGGTGGCAGACGGGACAATGGGGTTGCAAAGGGACAGAGGGGACAGCAGACCCCTCCAGGGAGGGGACAAAGGGGACACTGGGAGGGAACAGGGGCCACCGATGGAGGCTGTAAGTGCCACCAGGTTCCTGACACCTCCCCTGTCCCCTGCTCAGTGGTCCCCTTCTCAGGTGCTCAGGGTTCTGGTGGCCACCCTGGGCAAGATGGCAGCCACCGTGACCAGGCCGCAGAGGGACGAGCAGCAGCGCATGTCCCCAGAGTGTCCCCAGAGTCCCTGAGGAGCTTTGCCTGGAGCCTCCATAACGCCCTGAACCACCGTGGTGTCACCTCCCTGGGCCACCACAATGTCCCCTCCCAGGGGACATCCCCTCCCTCAGTGCCCCAGGGAGAGGAAAAGGTTACGGGAGCTCCAATTGTAGACAACTTCAATCTCACCCTGATCAAGGCGAGCGGCTGGGGAGGAGATGGGGTCTGAGCATGAAAGGGAAGGTGTTCAGAAACTCCTCCAACACATCCTCTCTAAGAGAGAACTAAAGTATGATGCCTCCACTTTGAAGGGACTATTGCACTGGGCTTGGGACCATAATCTCATAGCAGGAGCACAGGTTGCTTTTGAGATTTCAGCATGAGAAGCTGTGGGGTGGATGTTGTGGGATAGCATTGCATCTGACGGGAGTGAGGCAAAAGAGGCGTCTAAATATTCTACTTTGTGGAAAATTATCATTGAGGTGTTGCAAGCTCAAAGGCAGAGAGGAAAGCTGCTGCTGCGGCTTGTGCAGCCCTTGCCTCTGAGTCAGAACAGCCTCAGGCATTTCCAGCAACTTCAGTCCAGCAGCTGTTTTCTACCACCTTAGATATTCCCTCACGCAGCCCACAGCCCCTCAGCTCAGAATCGAGCATTGCCCCGACTGCTCCTCCAGCTCAGAGCGAGAAAGAGGAAGCTGCTGCCTCTTCGGGGGTGTTGGGCTGTCAGACAAAGTTCAGTTGTACTCAGAGTGAAAAATTTGTATATAACAGTAATTTAGAAACTAAACATGCTGGAAGTGAAAAGGAGATGTTATTAAAAATAATGCTTCTACCGAAGAGGATTTAAAATCTTTAGTGGACAACTTGCAAAAATCGTTAAATCAACAAAAGGTTTCAGTTGTCCCCAAAAGACACTATCCTTTTGAGAAAATGGACTTGCCAATGATAGCAGGTTCAGACAGACAACCAGGAAAGTGGTGACCACCCTCTCAGTTTGTCTCTGAGCCAGCATTCGAGATGGTTAAACAAAACCCTCCCTCTCACGCTGTAAAAAAAGTTTAATTAGAGTTGGAATGTGACCCTGAAAGAGAAGCACCTCAGAAACGAAAGTGGAAGGGAGTTATTACAGAAGCTGTTGTAGAAGGGACTTTGCTCTCAAATGATGTAGAGGCTTTTCCTGTAGTGACTAATGCTGCTGGTACAGTGTGGGAACCTTTCGACTGGAAGATTTTAGAAAGGTTAAGAGCTGCAATTTCACAATTTGGTTTAAAATCCCAACTTGTGCAGCCACTTCTGCAGTATATTTTTACATCTAAAAATAAGAAATAATAAATAAAAGTAATAATCAATATATCAAAAGCCTTAAGATATTAAAAATAGACAAATATTAAATAGACAAATAATAAATGTTAAAATAGGGACTATGCAATATTCAAATGCTTTTGTGTAAATGACTCAGGTGTAAAACAATTCCCTTGTTTCTCACACCAGGGCTCGGCCTCTCCAGGTGATGATAACAGTGTCACAAACCTGAGAAGAATTCATTAATTGATCCTGAAACAACAGAATGGAACCAGGAGAAGAAATCAAATATATTGGCCTAATTGACAGAATGTCCTGCAGACAAGTCAGAGGCTCAAACCAAACAAGAGCTCCTGGAACATCCAAACCTCCCGGGAATGTTTGAATAATGTCTGAACTCAGGAATGTGTTTGTAGCCCTGCAGAGGAACCAGATCTGGAGAACGATGGGTTAAGTTAGGGGTGAGTTCTTTGGCCAAGTTATTGCCGTTATTAAACATTTACAGTTTTCAAAGACTGAACTTTGTTTCTCACACCTGGCTGTGGTTTGGGGGCCCCCCCACTGCTGAGCACTGACCCCAACCCGGGTGTCGCTGGAACCCCCAAAAACCGCAGCCACCACCAGCCCTTGTTGGGGGTTGGGTTTTTCTGTTCTTTCCTTGTTTCTTGTGCATTTTCTCCCATGGAGTTGCTGAGAGGCGCTGATGGCTGAGTGCTTGAGAAGGCGGGGAGGGGAAACTCCTCTGGTTTTTGGGAGTTTCTCTGGGAGGGGGGCACAGAGATAGCGGGAGAATGGGGGCCAGGGTTGGGGGCAGCCTCTCTCTGTCGCTCTTTGGCATCGGAGGAGGGCGGCCAGGCTCTCCCTGCAGAGAGAATTCACTGGCACCGCTGGAGCTCAGCCCTGAGGGACCGATCACCGTCTGCTCGTGTGCCTTGGGAATCCTCAAATTTGTTTGCCCTGAGAATCCAGAACTTCTTGTGCCCTGGGAATCCTGAAATCCGTGTGCCCCAGGAATCCTGAATTTCGTGTGCTAACAGTACATGCTTAACTATCTATCAACAATATACAACCCTTTCTAACCTATTTTTGACAATTTCCCCCTCTAACTATTTGATCAGGCTTCCTGCCTGCATCAACCTTTGAAAATACAACTTCTACTTTTCTTAGTTTCCCATACTGTTGAAGCAAATCTCTGGCATTCTGATCACTCTGCCCTTTCATTAGCGTGACTTTTTCACCATTTTCCCTTCCACGTTCCCTTGCAGCATGATGCTGCTGTGGACAATGCCGGTCACTATCCGGACTAGACATGGAATTGCTCCAGATTTCACAGGAGCACAAACACAGACACAAGCACGAGCTCTGTGTCTCTGTCCCGGGGCAGGGGAAGAGCTGCCCGCTGCTTCTCAGCGTTCTTCTCCCCTTCTCTCTTGCCAAAGCCTTCACTTCCCCTCTCTGTCCCAAGCTCTCACCTCCCTCACGCGGCCGCACGGCTTCCCCTGCCCCGCTCAGCCCGCAGCTGAGCAGGAGAGCTCTGACTTCTCCCACAGAGCAGAACTGAAAGAGCTTCCCCTGAGAGTTCTCTGCTTTTAACCCCCTGTGCTCTCAGAAGCGTGTCCATATCCTCCGTAGCCACACCAAATGCCAATATTCCAATCTCAACACTTATTGTTTAACCACCAAACTCAAAAAACTCACTTCCTTTTTAAGGGAAAAATCCCAGAAATTAGAATCTTGATTTGTTATACGTTTCCAATATTTGTATAAGGTTTCTATTGACCAGAATGGGTCAATATGATCTCCTGAGTCTTCAAACATTTTTTCTTTTTCACTGTATACACATTGACATTCAGTTTTCTCTATTGACCAATATGAATGGGGAGTTTCTGGGATCCACCTGGTGTGCGTGTGTCATTTGCTGCCAGATATCTTTTACATGGTGTTTGTCCCACTTCTCTAGGATACATTTTCCCTTTTCTTGATCATCACTCTTCCCCTGTTATGGTTGATTTTGTCTTCCACTCTCCTTCCCTTCTTTTGGGTACTACCATATTTTTCTTGATATAATCCATTTAAAAATATCTTTGTGACCTAAACTGATACTGTCAGTTTGTCCCATGGCCAAATTTTACTTAAGTGTGTCCCCCCACTCACCCAGCATTTGGTCTAATTGAATTATTTTGTAATGTTTTTCTCCATATCAATAAAAAGATTCTTTCCATCTCTCTGTCCCTCACTATCCCTTTGTCTTTTCAGTTGCACTTCTTTCTCTTTGAATGCATCCTCTACATTGGTTTCACTTTCTTTTTCCAAACACACCCATCTTTCTTTCACAGGGCACTCTCCTGACATCTTCTGGCTGGGGATTGCAATGTTTTTAGCCAGCTGTGAAAAATGCATATTTTATGATTGGCCTTTTGCAAATATCAAAATGAATATTATGTGTTATGTTTCAAATATATGCTCTATTTATTTTTTAAAGTAGTGTGTTAAATATAGTTCTAAGTCAAAATATAATGTTTAAATAGAACTATGTATGTGGGATATTTTTTAAAGAAAGGAATGAGATTCTCACGCCAGATACCAGCCAAGGGACACTGAAATCTTTCAGAGAAAGAGAATTTATTGCTCCATTATCAGAAGAAACCAACTTCTTCTCCCCTTGCTCAGCCATATAGTCAGGATTCAGAGGAAGAAATTGGCACTGACCAGACAGAATCCTTTGTTTGAATGGAATTTATGCATCATGTATGAGATGTATGAATATGCAACAGGCTATTGTTTTTAAGGGTTAATCCTCTGTTAACATGTGTCCTTTTTCCAGCTTGTGCTGACCAGAAAGAGGGACCCAGACTGTCTGCAAGTCTTTATTTTTATTGTCTTGAATTGTCCTAATCCCAATTGTTCAAATTTTTATTACTCTAATTGTATTACTAATTTAAAACATTTTTATTACTATTAAACTTTTCATATTCTAAAAACAAGTGATTGGTGTTTTTCACAGAAATTATGAGAGTATTATCAATGGCCTCCTGCAGGCTCATGTCCCTGCTGTGGTCAAGGAACTCACAGAGGAGATGAGGGAGATGAAGGAGGAGGTGAGGAAGATCAATGCAGCACCCGTGCGAGTCACAGGCCCCACAGTCAGAGCCCAACGTCCCCCAGCTCGACAGAGAGGGTGCACCCCACGGGCTGACCTGTGGCTCTGTCTGTGTGACCATGGGGAAGACATGGGAAGGTGGGATGGGAAACCCACTTGTGTTGGGAAGGATGAAAGTTTGACAAGAAAGTCTCACAGATGTGTGTGCTGGGCAGATTTTTGAATGTGGAATCTGAAGAAGGAATAGAGATGGAAGCGAGTTTTGATATTGAAGAAAAGAATTGCTGAGCCAGTCGGACTGGATAACCAAGGAGGCAAAGGGTGTGTTAGTTAGAAGGGGTTTTTATGGCTTAGAGCAGAGGATAAACCCACCCCAAATAAGAAGATGTTTGTACCAAGCAGAAAGATTACATAGCCAAACAAGCCTGCCGATGTTGCAAGCAGAAAAAAGGTCCCAGAATTTTCCACTGCAAGAAAACTGAAAAACAACTTCTAGCTCGAACAGTAATGTACTAATATTTAGTGATTGGAGAACAGTAACATGAATATGGTAATTACAGTAGTTATGATGGGCTATAGGTAAAAGTTAAGATATAGATTGTTTCTGCTGTATTAAGATGCTCAGCAAAGAACCGTATCTAATGCAATGTAACCAAAACCAAAGGGTTTCCAGGCCTGCCTGCAGCTGGAGCTGGCAGCTGTAGGCACAGGCTTGGTCACCCATGACCCTGGACTGCTGTAACACCTTGGAAGTAATAAACTGCATTTTGAAGAGCTGCCTGGACTCCTGCATCTTTCAGTCTGGCTCTTACGGTGGCGCCCAACGTGGGGCACAATTAGTAAGAGGGATTAGAAAGAGCCTGAATGAGAGCTGTGGTCACAGGCTCTTTCACCCATGACCCTGGACTGCTGTAACACCTTGGATGCAATCAACTGATTTTGAAGAACTGCCTGGAGTCCCACATCTCTCATTTCGGCTCTTACGGTGGCGCCCAATGTAGGGCACCATTAGTAAGAGCGTGAATGAGGGATGTGGGTCTCCAGGCCTGCCTGCAGCTGGAGCTGAGAGCTGTCGGCACAGGCTCTGTCACCCATAACCCTGGACTGCTGTAACGACTTGGATGTAATAAACTGCATTTTGAAGAGCTGCTTGGAGTCCTGCATCTTTCAATCTGACTCTTACGGTGGCGGCCAAGTGGGGCACCATTAGTAAGAGGGATTAGTAAGAGCCAGAATGAGGGATGTGGGTCCCCAGGCCTGCCTGCAGCGGGAGCTGAGAGCTGTCGGCACAGGCTCTGTCACCCATGACCCTGCACTACTGTAATGTCTTGGATGTAATAAACTGCATTTTTAGGAGACGCCTGAAGTCCCACATCCCTCATTTCGTCTCTTACGGTGGCACCCAACGTGGGGCACCATTAGTCAGAGCCTGAATGAGGAATGCGGGTCTCCAGGCCTGCCTGCAGCTGTAGTGCACACCTGCAGGTACAGGCTCTGTCACCCACTACCCTGGACTGCTGTAACACCTTGGATGTACTAAACTGCATTTTGAAGAGCTCCCTGGGGTCCCACATCCCTCATTTAGGCTCTTACACCCCCTCATCCACATCTGAGACAGAAGGGTCCCCCTGGGAACTCCAAGAGCTACAAAACCCAGACCTCCACCAAATCGCGTCAAACTTTTTCCACTGCACCAGCAGTGATCCCACTTCTATCCTACAATCATCTAAAGTGCTTGGCCTCCCACAAGAGTCCACAATTCCCCAGAGAATGCCTCTGCAGGGTTGGAGAAAAGCTCTTGCTCTCTGGAACACAGAAATAATCTTTCAAAATCACTCCAGGAAACAGAAAACTGTTTCCTCTCCCTGAGACCCTTCCAGATGTCCAAAACCAGAGAATCCTCCATGAAACCCACAGGATTTGCCTTTATCTCAAGAGCTGCAGGCAAAGTGCCAAAGGGCTCACAGTCACCACGCCAAAACAGGGAGGGGGAGTAAAACGATATGACCTCACCCGTGGCTGTTCCACACACGGCAGTCACCAGAGGTCGCTATAACACATGAAATAACACAATGGGGACATGCCGCTCTCCCAAGGTAAAAAAGAGCACTTTTAATTTCTGACTCCAACATTTAGAGATTTCCAAGTGACAGTGGATTGGAGTGTGAAAGTGACACCTCTCCAATGACACTGGACAAACCAACACCCCATCCAATTTCTCCTCCTCCATAAAAGAATGCAAAACAATCAGTTATTTATGTAAAGCATGCGAGAAAGTTCCTTACAAGAATGTAAACTTCAGAAGGCTCAGAAAAACTTAAAAAATTAGGGTGACAGTGCATTGTTTTTTCCTTATCTCATATTAACGGGCCCATCATGCCATGCCCCATGACTCAGAGATAACTCCCTCCAGCAGCCATTTCTGTTTGATGGGCAATCAAGGACCAATCATGACTCCGAACGATGTCAGCCCATTGGGAGATGCTCCGCCCAGGGGGGAGGAGCTCAGCATCCCCACCTGGATATCATCTGGGCTTTGGGACAGAACAGGCAGCCCTTACCCACTGGTTTCCACAGGACAAGAGCTACCAGATCTTTTCTATGGGATCACCACTTCAACAAGACCATTTCATCTGAGCTGCTGCCACCACCCTAACTAGCAGGGTGTCAGGTTGTATTCTGACTGTTTCCATGGCTTTAGTATGTATGATTCATCATCATTTTGCCTCACTTGATGAAGCTTTGACCAATTTACAGCTTTAGAGACCCCATGTTTTAACCCACGAGGCTTTGATATCATTTGAATTTTGCCATCTGCTCGGGTGTATTTGCATCCCACACAGGGTTTTCCATGGGAAATATCTCAGTGACAGCGCCTTGAAGCAGCTCCCTGGCTGTGCTCCCCTCAAGGAACGTTGGGATGGATTTATTGACCACTCATCTCTCAGTGGGGTCAGTGATGTGTCTGACACAGAGTTCAGATAAGACCAGGCTGATTTATAGAGACGATATTAATAATTAATTTATTTATTTATAAGCTATACAGTGCACACATGAACTGATAGATTATATTGCACCAAGCAGCAGCTACAAGGTGTCACCGATAATCAATATCAGTATCAAATACCATATCAAATTGCTGGTGATCAATACAATGTGCAAAACGCGATACAAAAGTGCAAAATGCAATTATTAAATTGTCATTTACAACCCGGATCTGCTGCAGGCACAGTGCAAACCTGGAAGCTCTTCAGGGGACTCATTCACTCTGGTCCTCTGTCCCTGAGTGTCCCTAAGTGTCCTCAGTGTCCCTGAGGACCTCTGAGTGTCCCCAGTATCCCTGAGTGTCCCCAGAGTTTCTCTGAGCGTCACCTGAGTGTGCCCCTGAGTTTGCCTGACTGTCCCAGAGTGTCCCCAGTGACGTCATTCCCAGCAAGATTTAGGACAGTATCATTGAAAATTCCCTGAAAATTCCCCAAATCTGTCTCAAATTATGCACGAGGAGGGCACAGGTGACGGCAGCGATTTCTCCGATGATGTCACTGCCCCTATGTGAAACTTCCCTGCAGCAGCCTTGGGATGTCCTCGATGGCTTTTTGGCACCGCTCAGCCACCGTGCGGCTGCCAGGGTCACTGCAGCCACCACAGGGACTCAAGAGGATGCTGTTGATGTGCTCAAGTGTCCCCAGCAGGTGATCCTTGGCCAGGCGGGTGCTGGCATCCCACAGCCACTCAAACTTGGCCACTTTGGCCACCAAGGCCTGGAAGACATCAGGGGACACCTTGTTTGTCCCTTTCAGGGTGGCCTCGATGTCCCTGAGCTGCCACTCCATGTTCCAGTAGAACAAGGTGGCTTTGTCACACATGGCTACCAAGTGCTGCAGCAGCCCTACGGTCACCACTGCCCAATGTCCCCTCCTGGTGGCCGCCACAGCCTCTCCCATGGCCTTCTTTGTGGCTGCCGCCACCTGGCCATCGTATGTGGCCAATGCCCAGGCCACCTCATCCCTGTCCAGGGCCATCAGCAGCTCCTGTTCCGTGACCACCTTCTCACGGAGCTTGGTGGCCTCCCTGGCCAGCCAATCCCAGCTGTCAACAAGCCTGGCCACCAACTCCCGCCAAGCCTCGGCTGCAGCTCTCACCTCGGCCCAGGTGATTCCCGGGGCTGTCCTGAGGGTGGCCAGGGCCCGGCCCAGGGAGGGGACAACAGCGTGGCCCAGGGAGGTGACACCACCGTGTTTCAGGATGGCACGGAGGCTCCTGGTGAAGTTCTTCAGGTCCTCATGCAGGGAGTCTTGGGACTTGTGCAAGAACTTGCCCCTGTGTGGCCCAGTCACGGTGGCGACCACCTCACCCTGGGTGGCCACCACCTCGTCCAGGGTGGCCACCACCTCCACCAGCACCTGCAGCTGTGGAAAGGACACCTGAGGAGGGGAAAGGGGAGGTGTCAGGGACCTGGTGGCACTTACGGCCTTCTGCAGTGACCCCTGTGCCCCTGAGGGGTCCCCTTTGCCCCTTTATCAGTCTCTCGTCCCCACTGCCACCCCCCTCCAGCCCCCATGTCCTCCCAGTGTAGTGTCTGTCAGTTCCCCCCCCCCCAATACCCCCCGTCGCACCTCTTGGGGCTCCATGCTCACTGGGGACACCTTGGGGACACCCTGGGGACGCTCCAGAGGTCGAAGGAGCCTTGGGATGTCCTCAATGGCTTTTTGGCACCGCTCGGCCACCCCACAGGCACTGAGGCTTGTGGGATCACCATCGAAATAGAATTCGATGATGTTGTCAAGTGTCCCCACCAGGTGATCCTTGGCCAGGCGGGCGTTGGCCTCCCACAGCTGCTCGGCCATGACCACCTTGATCATCAAGCTCTTGGGGACAAAGGGGAATGCCTTATTTGCGAACTCCAGAATGTCCTTGGTGAACCAGAGAAGGTGCTGCAGCTCCCGGGGGAACACGGTCACTTTGTCACATGCGGCCACCAAGCGCTCCAGCAGCCCCAGGGCCACCTCCAGCCGTTGACTCACCTTGGTGGCCCTTGTTGCCTCGCTGGCAGCCACCCTGGCCTCTCTCCTCACCTGGGCTCCATGCCTGGCCACCACCTCGGCCCCCTCCTCCCCACCCTGGGCCTGACCCAGCTCCACAATGTCTTCCTGAGCTATCCCATAACGGGCAGCCTCGTCCTGCAGGTGCTTGGCCCGGGCGGTGGCCGCCCTGTCGGCCGCCTGAGTGGCCAAATCCCTGCAGGTGTTGCGGAGCTCGGTGGCTTTCCCGGCCAGCCGGGCCCACCTGTCCAGCAGCTCGGACACCGACTCCTGCCACATGATGGCTGCCATTGTCACATCGTCCTTGGGGGTCCCTGGGGTGCTCTTGTAGGCGGCCAGGGCTTGGCTCAGGGAGGTGACAGTGTCTTCATAACCAGAGGTGACATCCTGGTGCCTCCAGGTGTCCTCAGTGCGATACAGGGTGTACTGGAGCTCCTTGGTGAAATCCTCCAAGTCCCAGTACAGGCATCCTAAGGACTCAAGCAGGAGCATCTCATCCCGCGTGGGCAGGGCGGCCAGCAGCTCACCCAGGGTGGCGACCACGGTGACCGGCAGCTGCAGCAGGGCCGGGGACAGCTGGGGAAGGGACAGAGGAGGTGTCAGGGACCTGGTGGCACTTACAGCCTCCTGGGGTGGCCCTCTGCCCTGAAAGGGTCCTATTTGTCCCCTCTGTCAGCCTCTTGTTCTTGCTGCCACCCCCTGCCAGCACCTGTGTCCCGTCCCCCGCCATGTCCCCCCCATTCACCCCGTGCCCCCTCCCCTCTCCAGTGTCCTCTCTGCCCCCCTCCCTCCCCCGCCCCCCCCCCATATCACACCTTTTGGGGCTCCCAGCTCACTTTGGACATCCTGGGGTATCTGTGCGGACACTCTAAGGGTTGAAGAAGCGTTGGGATGTCCTCAATGGCTCTTTGGCACCGCTCAGCCACCGCACAGGCACTGCGGATGGTGAGATCATCACCACCAAAAGAGACCTCAATGATGTCATCAACTGCCCCCAGCAGGTGATCCTTGCCCAGGCGGGCGCTGGCCTCCCACAGCTGCTCGGCCATGGCCACTTTGGCCACCAAGTACTCAGGGACTTTGGGGGATGCCTCACTTGTCCCCCTCAGGGTGGTCATGGTGTCCCAGAGCAGGCGATGCAGCTTCCGCGGGAACAAGGCAGCTTCATCACATGTGGCCACCAAGCGCTCCAGCAGCCCCAGGGCCTTCTCCACCCACTGTCTCTCCATGGTGGCCTTTGTTGCCTCGCTGGCAGCCATCCTGGCCTGTTCCCTCACCTGGGCTTCATGCCCGGCCAATACCTTGGCCCCCTCCTCCCTGCCCAGGGCCTGATCCAGCTCCACCATGTTTTCCTGACCTGTCCCATAACGGGCAGCCCAGTCCTGCCGTGCCCTGGCCCAGGCGGTGGCAGTGGCAGCCCTGTCGGCCGCCAAAATGGCCCCGTCCCTCCAGGTGTTGCGGAGCTTGGTGGCTGTTCTGGCCAGCCGGTCCCAGCTGTTCACAAGCCCAGACACCGACCTGCGCCATAACAAGGCCGCCAATCCAAACAAGAACCCAGTGATCCATTCGGTTTTCTTATAGATAGCCAGGGACTGGCTCAGGAATGTGAGTGAGTCATCACCATCGGGGCCGATAGTTTGGTGCCACCAGGTGGCATCAGTGCGGCACAGGGTGACCCGGAGCTCCCTGGTGAAGAACTCCAAGTCCCAGTACAGGTTCACTGAGGACATGAGCGCCGTGTCGTTCTCCCTGGAGAGGGTGTCCAGCAGCTCACCCAGAATGGCCACCACAGTGACCTGTGGCTGCAGCAGGGCCGGGGACAGCTAGGGAGGGGACAGCGAAGATGTCAGGGATCTGGTGGCACTTACGGCTTCCTGAGGTGCCCCCCTGCCTCCGAGGGGTCCTTTATGCCCCTCCCTGGAGGGCTCTGCTTTCCCCTCTGTCCCTCTGCCAGCCCCTCGTCCCCTCTGCCACCTCCCACCGTCCCCTCCGTGTCCCCACCAACGCCCACTGTCCCCTGTGTCCCCTCCGTGTCCCCTCTCCCCCCTCCCATCGCACCTCTTCAGGCTCCATGCTCACTGCTGACACCTTGGAGACACCTTGGAGACGCTCCGGTGGCGACCCGGGACGGGCTCCGGGTCAGGCCCAGAACCGACCCCGAGAACGGCCCCAGGAAAATGGCGGAGCAGGTTCAGGAAGGGCAGGAAAGCAGCGGTGCGCCCGCCCACTCCCGTACCGCCCTTATCCATGGAAACTCCAGGATTTGGGCGCTTTGACTCAGTCTCAGGGGATTTAGGATCAGTCCCCAGTTGAATTAGGCTCCGTCCCGCCATTTTCAGGAGGATTCTGCCGTTCCTGGCGGGATTTATAAGGGAACGCGGAGCGCTCCGAGGGGCGGGCGGAACTGCCCTCAACAAGACGGCGGCGCTGCTTCAGGGAAAGAGCGGGAGCTGTCCTGGCTCTCTTCTGAGGCCCCAGGGGTCCTGCAGGGTTTTAGGCCGAGTTTGGGGCGGTTTAAGCGGAATTATGGGAGGATTTAGGCGGAATTTGGGGGATTTAAGTGGAATTTGAATCCCCGTTGCTCTGCCCACATCCAGGACCGGGCGGATCTGCCCTCACCCTAGATGGCGGCGCGGCTTCGCGCCAGAGATGGGCAGTTTGCGCTTGTTGAGCCTGGGGAGAGCTCCTGAGGGACGGTGCTGGGTGGATTTGGGCGCTGTAGTTTAATGCCAGTGAGTCAGGCTCCATCCTGCCATTTCCAGGCGGATTCCGCCGTTCCCGGCTGGATTTATGAGGGAAGGCGGAGCGCTCGGGGGGGGGGGGGGGGGGGGGGGGGGGGGCACAGAATTGCCCTTAACAAAGATGGCGGCACAGTCGCTCTGTCGTGCAGCACGGACCAATCAGAAGCCGCGCTTGGGTGAAATATTGGTTGAAGTTTCCCCGCGGCGGCGGCCGCTTCCGGCCGAACCGCGGTGCATTGTGGGCATTGTGGTCCCGGTGGGGCCCAGCGGCGGCGGAGCGGGGCCGAGGCCGCGGGGGTCGGGGCGGGGATTTGGGGGCGCCGAGGGAGCCCCGAGACCCGCCTCGGCAGCGCGGGATGGGCGACGGCGACAGCGGTCAGCACCGGGAGCGGGGAGCGGGGGGCTTGAGGAGGGGGTTGGAGGGGTTGTGAGGGAATTGCGGGGGGTGTTGGGGGGTCCTGAG
This sequence comes from Ammospiza caudacuta, assembly GCF_027887145.1. Taxonomy (NCBI): domain Eukaryota; kingdom Metazoa; phylum Chordata; class Aves; order Passeriformes; family Passerellidae; genus Ammospiza; species Ammospiza caudacuta. The sequence continues at coordinate 1,443,895 of NC_080625.1, read as the reverse complement.
GGAGAATTGGGCGTCCTGAGGAGATTTGAGAGGATCTGATGTGATTTGGGCAGTCCTGAGGGGGTTTGGGGGTGTCATGAGGGAGAATTGGGGTCCTGAAAGAGAACTGGGGGTCCTGAGGGGCTCTGGGAAGTACTGTGGGGGCTTGGAGGGGGTTTGTGAGGGGGCTGAGGGGATGTCAGGGACTTTGGGGATACTGAGGGGAAACTGAGGGGGTTTGGGGCGTCCTGAGGGGATGAGGGGTCATGAGAGGTTTTGGGGAATCCTGAGGGGACTTGGGGGATCCTGAGTGAGAAATGGGGGTTCTGAGGGGACCTTGGGTGGTTGTGAGGGACAGGGGGTCCTGAGGGGGCATGTGGAGTCATCAGGGGATTGGAAGGGTTGTGAGGGGATTTTGGGGGGTGAGAGAGAGAATTGAGGATCCTGAGGGGATTGGGGGGTCCTGACGGGGTTTGGGGGGTCGTGAGGGAGAATTGAGGATCCTGAGGGGATTTGGGGGATCCTGAGGGAGAACTGGGTGGGTCATGAAGGGGTTTTGGGTGGATTTTGGCAGGTTCTGAGGGAGAATTGAGGGTCCTGATGGGGTTTGGGGGTTTCTTGAGGGGCCTAAGGGGGAAATTTTGGGGGGTTGTGAGGGGATTGGCAGGTCCTGAGGGGATTTGGGGGCGTCATGAGGGAATCTGCATGGATTCTGAGGAGATTTTTGAGGGTCCTGAGTAGTTTTGGGGGGGACACTGAGGGAGACCTGGGGGTCCTGAGGGGATTTGGGGGTGGTGAGGGGACTTGGCAGCGTTCTGAGGAAGTTTCTGGTGGGGATTTTGGGGCGTCCTGAGGGATTTTGGTGGTCCTGAGGGGGTTCAGAGGTATCTTGGGGGTTCCTGACTGGGTTTGGGGCATCCCGAGGGGATGTTGGGGGGCCCCTGAGTGGATTTTGTGGGTCCCTGACTGGATTTGGGGCAATTTTGTGTGAATCTGGAGTCCATTAACGGATATAGGGGATTTTGGGGATCCCTGACAGGATTTTGGGGTATTTTGGTGTAATTTTGTGGTGTTTTGGTGCAATTTTGGGGTTCCTGATGGGATTTTGGGGTACTTTGAGGGTCCAATGGGATTTCAGCGTATTTTGGTGCAATTTTTGGGGTGATTTGGTGTAATTTTGTGGTGTGTTATGGTACTTTGGTGGAATTTTGGGGTCTTTTGGTATGTTTTGGTTTGAACAGAGAGGTGTGTGCTGAGAAAGGCAGGAGACCCCTGAAATGGGAAATGTGAACCCCCTCTCTCTCAATTGTTATAAATTTGAAATTAAAAGGCTCTCAGGCAATGATATGGGAGTAGGAATAACGGTTCTTTATTTGGGAAATAAAATAAAATAATTAAAATTATAGAAACATAGAAATAAAATAAGATAAACATAGCAATAAGAATAAAAATAAAGTCATAAATAAAAATAAAGTCATAAATCATAAATAATAACAATCATAAGTTAAAAATAAAATGAAGAATAAAAGTAAATAAATTATAAAATATTAAAAATGAAATAATAAAAATTAAAAAGAGAAAACCAAAAGTAAGATTAAAATAAAATCCAAAATTAAAATAATAAATAGTCTAAAGATAGAAATAAAATATAAATAAGATAAAATTTAAAATAAAAATAAAATTATAAAAGTTGAAAAGAAATAGAATATAAAAACAAAATAAAAATAAGATACAAAGAAGAATAAAAATAATGAAAATCAAGTCAATAATCAAAATAACTATAATGAAAAAAGAGGACAAAAATTTTTAAATAAGTTTTAAAAAAATTTAAAAAAAGTAAGAAGAAAGCTGCTCCTCTGGGCATTGCAGTGGCAAAGGGTGCTGTGGTGTTCCAACCTCAGATTCCATCCAGGTAGGAATGCTTGGCTCCTCCCCCTGGGCGGAGCATCTCCCAATGGGATGATGTCATCCCATCAGCCATGCAGTGATACTGTATGGCCCATTAACAGCAGATAATTAAGAATAATGGCCCATGAACAGCAGGTAATCAATAATTAATTACCATTAGCCACAGAGAATTAGTTTAACTAATGGCCCTGTCCTAGGTTCCAATATAAAATGCATTCTGTCCCCACCACCAAGAGCTTGCTGGCACCAGGAGGGACATTGGTTTATGGTTTTTCCTGATCTCCTGTTAATCAACCTGTTGTCATTATAGTGCAAGAGTTCTATTGTCAATACATTGCCAAGGTTCCATATCGCTAGAGTTTCGTACCTCCTTGATGTCTCTTGTAGGCAGCTCCTCCAGGCACTGACTCTTCCTTGTCCTCGCAGCAGCCACTGACTCCAGTTCCCTCAGCCAACCAATCCACTCTTTTATAACACTCTTCTTTTTGCCCACAGCTGCGACCTGTTAACATCAGGCCTACTTCTAATTCTTAAGGATTGGCTCAGCTGCAACTCTTTAGGGGATGAGATTACTTTCTGTATTACCTTTATTTACTTATATTCTATCCCCCTACAATTCCCCTTTTTCTTTTAATTATGGAATTGCAGCATTTCTAGAAGGACGTGCAAATAAATTAACATTATGACACATTCATATATTTCATTCAGAACTAATAGTTATACAAATGTTGAGACAACATATTATAATACAAATATATATGTTTCCAAGTGTTGGTTCAGTTTTGCAGCTTTTCTCAATTTACAAAGTACTTATCCTCAAAATCTTTTATACTCTTATTTAACAAACATTAATAGCTGCAATTGATATATTTTACTGATCAATAAACATGTTGTACTGAATAGTGAAACTATTTTTTTTCCAGTTCTGACAGTTGCTTTCTCTACCCAGATCACCATGGGATCACGTTGCTTAATGTTTAAGTCTTTTTTCCTGAATCACCACAGGATCACATTGGTTGATACTCAAGTCCTTTTTCCATTTCCGAATCCATGAGGTCATATAGTGGAGTCCTTTTTCCTGAATCCGCAGGCTCATACAGTTGAGTCCCGTTTCCCCAGTCTATGGGGTCATATCGTTTAGTCCCGAATCCACGGGGTAATATAATTCAGTATTGAAGTCCTTTTTCTCCCGAATCCGCGGGGTCATATTTTCATCCCGAATCCTTCTCCAGAATCACGTTGGGGTCACCAGTGGTTGTCATTATAGCGCAAAGGTTCTATTGTCATTACACTGCAAGGGTTCCATATTGCCTGGGTTTTGTACCTGCTTGATGTTTCCTGTAGGCAGCTCCTCCAGGCACTGACTCTTCCTTGTCCTCGCAGCAGCCAACTGACTGCAGTTCCCTCAGCCAACCAATCCACCCTTTTATAACACTCTCCTTATTGGCTACAGGTGTGGCCTCTTAAAGTCAGGCCTGCTGCTAATCTCTAATAATTGGCTCAGCTGCAACTCATTAGGGGGTAAGATTACTTTCTATATTACCTTTATTTACTGATATTCTATCCCTACATGAACCCATCAATTCAATGCACTGAGCAGCAGCTCCCGTTTAAAATCTCACACATTGCTCCCAGCTTCCCCAGCCTTCCAATCCGAAACCAATAAAGACGTTACCGTGAAATCCTTCCAGGTCACACACAAATTGTAGTTTCCTGTTTGACAGCTGAGGACAACTTATCTGCCACTGTTACTAGGTAAACACAATATTGCTTTTCAGAGAAAATCAGAGCAGGGGAGCAAGTGAAGCAGGGAGGAAAGGAAAACAATAATTATCAAAACAGCAGCAATGTTTCCCAAAATGAAACTAAAATTGTCCATCTCTTCTATTCAATAATTTTTTAGAGACAGTTGGAAAGGCTCACTATTTTAGTGAGGGTTGACTAACTGAAATCATGATGCAGAGATAACTCCCTCCGGGAGCCATTTCTGTTGGATGGGCAATCAAGGACCAATCATGACTCAGAACGATATCAGCCCATTGGGAGATGCTCCGCCCAGGGGGGAGGAGCTCAGCATCTCCACCTGGATACAATCTGGGCTTTGGGACAGAACAGGCAGCCCTTACCCACTGGTTTCCAGAGGACAAGAGCTGCCAGATCTTTTCTATGGGATCACCACTTCAACAAGACCGTTTCATCTGGGCTGCTGCCACCACCCTAACTAGCAGGGTGTCAGGTTGTATTCTGACTGTTTCCATGGCTTTACTATGTATTATTGCATGTCTTTTGGGGTTTTTTTCCCTTTACCTAATATTTTTTTTTCTGACTTGAAGTGTCTCACTGCTTTTGCTTTCAAACCAGAACATAGTTTAGGCACCAAACGTGAGGCACCAAGGTTTTTGCTCAAGGACCTGGTTCCACTGGGTGGGCAATGCAGAAGGATGGGGAAACACCTTGTGTACCACAAGGAGACCTAAATTCAAGTTAGAACTGTGTTTAAAGTCTCATTCTGTATTTTATATATATCTATATCTATATATCTATACATCTATATATATATTATATACGTTATTATGTACATTATACATTTATGTACCTTTTTCTTTTCTATTTCATGTAGTTTGGGTTTTTTTACCTTTTATTAATAAATGGTATTTCTGGCTTGGAGTCTCTCACTGGTTTTGCTTTCAAACCAGAACAACAGGCCACTGGCAATGGTTGCTTGGCTTGATTGGCCAATTGGATCCACGTGTGTGTTGTGACTGTCTGGCAAGGGCCATGGGTTTTTCTTAGTAGTAAAGGATGGTACAACAAAGGGATTGATCAGCCTGCTGCAATCATGGAGTCAATGCTCATTATTCCCCGCTGGGCACCGCTGCTACGACAGGGACTGATGATTTTTCTTTCAGCACTGGACAGTCCTTTTTACAATGCCCCCATTTCTTACAGGATGCTCTCTGAGCCTTCTCCACAGGGGAAGCTTTCTTGGGTGACTTTTCCCGAGATTCCTTCTTGCTAGGCTGGGATTAACTCTTTCAGTTGGGCCCTGTCTCAAAACACCTTCCAGGCGACCTCCAGCAGTTTATCCATGTCTTGAACTCCCTTTGTCTTTTCTTCTTATATCATTCGAAGCCTGACCCACACAAAACAAAACCAGATGTGCTTTGCCATCAGCTGACTCAGGATCTGGATCAGTAGATTTGATGGCAGATTTTCTTCACCTGTTTTAAAAATGACTGGGCTACTCATCATCATTTTGCGTCACTTGGTGAAGCTTTGACCAATTTACAGCTTTAGAGACCCCATGTTTTAACCCACATTCCATGAGGCTTTGATATAATTTTAATTTTTCCCTCTGCTCGGGTGTGTTTCCCTCCCACCAGGGGACCCATGGGAAATATCTCAGTGCCAGCGCCTTGAAGCAGCTCCCTGGCTGTGCTCCCCTCAGGGAACGTTGGGATGGATTTATTGAGCACTCGTCTCTCGATGGGGTCAGTGATGTGCCTGACACAGAGTTCAGATCAGACCAGGCTGATTTATATAAAGGATATTATTTATTTATTAATTTATTTATTCATGTATAGGCTGTACGGGGGACACATGAACTGCTAGATTATATTGCACCAACCAGCAGCTACAAGGTGTCACCGATAATCAATATCAGTATCAAATACAATATCAAATTGCTGGTGATCAACAACCATGTGCAAAAGGCAATACAAAAGTGCAAAAAGGAATTATTAAATTGTCATTTACCACCCGGCTCTGCTGCAGGCACAGTGGAAAGCTGGAAGCTCTTGAGGGGACTCATTCACCCCTGTCCCCTCTCCCTGAGTGTCCCTGAGTGTCCCTGAGTGTCCCTGAGTGTCCCAGAGTGTCTCCAGCGACGTCATTCCCTGCAGGATTTGGGACAGTATAATTGAAAATTCCCCAGATTTATCTCAAACACTGCATGGGGAGGGCACAGGTGACGGCAGCGATTTCTCCGATGATGTCACTGCCCCTACGTGAAACTTTCCTGCAGCAGCCTTGGGATGTCCTCGATGGCTTTTTGGCACCGCTCAGCCACCGTGCGGCTGCCAGGGCCACCAGGCGCACCGCAGCCACCACAGGGACTCAAGAGGATGTTGTCAATGTCCCCAAGTGTCCCCAGCAGGTGATCCTTGACAAGGCGGGTGCTGGCCTCCCACAGACACTCAAACTTGGCCACTTTGGCCATCAAGGCCTGGAGGACATCAGGGGATGCCTCGTTTGTCCCCTTCAGGATGGTCTCGATGTCCCTGAGCTGCCACTCCACGTTCCAGTAGAACAAGGTGGCCTTGTCACAGGCGGCCACCAAGCGATACAGCAGCCCCAGGGCCACCTCTGCCCAACGTCCCCTCCTGGTGGCCACCATAGCCTCTGCCATGGCCTCAACGTTGGCTGCCACCACCTGGCCATTGTGCGTGGCCATTTCCAAGGTCACCTCCTCTTTGTCCAAGGCCACCATCAGCAGCTGCTCCATGACCACCTTCTCACGGAGCTTGGTGGCCTCCCTGGCCAGCCAGTCCCAACTGTCCACGAGCTTGGCCACCAACTCCCGCCATGCCTTGGCCGTGGTTCTCACATTGGCCTGGGTGGTCCCTGGGGTGGCCCAGAGAGTGGCCAGGGCCCTTCTCACGGAGGGGACAGCGGAGTGGCCCAGGGAGGTGACACCACCATGGTCCAGGATTGAACGGAGGCTCCGGGTGAATCTCCTCAGGTCCTCATGCAGGGAGCTTGGTGACTCATGTAGGCCCTTGTCCCTGTGTGGCCAAGGCAGGGTGGCCACCACCTTGCCCAGGGTGGCCACCACGGCCACCAGTGCCTGCAGCTGCTGAGGGGGCACCTGGGGAGAGGACAGGGCAGGTGTCAGGGACCTGGTGGCACTTAGAGCCTGCTGCGATGGCCCGTGTGCCCCCAAGGGGTCCCCTTTGTCCCTTTGCCCCTTTGTCAGCCTCTTGTCCCTGCTGCCCCCACCTCACTGGCCCCTGTGTCCCCCCAGTGTAGACTCTGTCATCACCCACCCCCCCCGTTGCACCTCTCGGGGCTCCATGACTGAGAAGATCTTGGGGATGCTCCGGGGACACTCCGGGGGTTGAAGGAGCCTTGGGATGTCCTCGATGGCTCTTTGGCACCACTCAGCCACTCCGCAGGCACTGGGGCCCGTGGGACCACCCGTGCTATAGTTGTCGATCACGTCGTCAATGGCTCCCAGCAGGTGATCCTTGGCCAGGAGAGCGTTGGCCACCCACAGCTGCTCGGCCTCGGCCACCTTGGCCACCAAATCTTCAGGGACATCGGTGGACACCCAATTTGTCACTTTCAGGGTGGTCTCGATGTCCCTGAGCCGCCACTGCAGCTCCCGGGGGAACGCGGTGGCTTCGTCACACGCGGCCACCAAGCACTCCAGTAGCCCCAGGGCCGCCTCCAGCTGCTGTCTCTCCATGGTGGCCCTTGCTGCCTCACTGGCAGCCACCCTGGCCTCTCTCCTCACCTGGGCTTCATGCCCGGCCACCACCTCGGCCCCCTCCTCCCTGCCCAGGGCCTGACCCATCCCCACGATGTTTTCCTGAGCTGTCCCATCACGGGCAGCCTCGTCCTGCAGCTCCCTGGCCCAGGTGACCACCCCCCTGCAGGTGCTGTGCAGCTCGGTGGCCTTCCTGGCCAGCTCGGCCCAGCTCTCCACAAGCACAGACACCGACCTCTTATACTTGCTGGCTGCCATTGTCACTCGATCCCAGGTGGTCCCTGGGGTGCTCCTGTAGGCGGCCAGGGCCCGGCTCAGGGAGGTGGGAGGATCATCATCATCGGAGGTGACATTGTGGCACCTCCAGGTGTCATCAATGCGGTGCAGGGTGACCCGGAGCTCCCTGGTGAATTCCTCCAGGCCCCAGTGCAGGCACACTGGGGACATGAGCATCGTGTCCTCGTCCCGCCTGGGCAGGGTGTCCCACAGCTCAGCCAGGGTGGACACCACCCTGACCTGTGGCTGCAGCAGGGCCGGGGACAGCTGGGGAGGGGACAGGGGAGGTGTCAGGGACCTGGTGGCACTGACGGCCTCCTGCAGCGGCCCCTGTGCCCTCCTGGGCTCCGCTTTGTCCCCTTCTTGTCCCTTTGCTGCCCTCTCTGTCCCTTTGTCACCCTCCCTGACCCCTCTGCCACCCCCCGCCACCTCCTGTTCTTCCCCCCACTTCACTCTCTGTCACCTCCCCCCTTCCTCCTATGCCCTCCTGTCCCCTTCGTGACCCCCTGTCCCTCCCACCACCCCCGTGTCCCCTCCGTCCCCCACTGCCTCCTTTCACTCCCCCCCCCGTGTCCCCTCTGTCACTCCCGTGTCCCCTCTGTCCCCTCCCCCCCCACCACTCCGGGACTGTCGCACCTCGAGGGGCTCCATGGCAGCTGGGGACACTCCACGGACACTGCGGGGATGCCTTGGGGACACTCCGGGGACACTCCGGGTGACAAACACGCCCGGGTGGCAGCTGGGGACACGCAGGAACGGAACGCAGTGAGACGGAGAAAACAGGAAGAGGTGACGACACCGCCCCTCCTCCCCCCACTGTGGAACCAGGGCAGGGCGCCAGTGTCACCCCCCGATGTCCCCAACGGGACCCCAATGTCCCCTCAGGGTCCCCAACAAGGCTCAAGTGTCCCCTGATGTCCTGTTGGGGACCCTGGGGACACACCAGGATCCTGTTGGGGACACTGTGGGGACATTGGGGACAGGAAGGTCAGGATTCCCAGAGCACCCGAATTTGAGGATTCCCAAGGCACACGAGCAGACGGTGATCGGTCCCTCAGGGCTGAGCTCCAGCGGTGCCAGTGAATTCTCTCTGCAGGGAGAGCCTGGCCACCCTCCTCCGATGCCAAAGAGCGACAGAGAGAGGCTGCCCCCAACCCCTGCCCCCCATTCTCCCGCTATCTCTGTGCCCCCTCCCAGAGAAACTCCCAAAAACCAGAGCAGTTCCCCCTCCCGCCTTCTCAAGCACTCAGCCATCAGCGCCTCTCAGCAACTCATTGGGGAAAAATTCCACGAGAAACAAGGAAAGAACAGAAAAACCCAACCCCCAACAAGGGCTGGTGGTGGCTGCGGTTTTTGGGGGTTCCAGCGACACCCGGGGCGGGGTCAGTGCTCAGCAGCAGTAGGGCCCCAAACCACAGCCGGGTGTGAGAAACCAAGTTCACTCTTTGAAAACTGTAAAAGTTTAATCGGGCTATAGAAGGATTTTGGCAATTGTCCAAAGAATTCGTCCTTAACTTAACCCATTGTTCTCCAGATCTGGTTCCACTGCAGGGCTACCAACACATTCCTGAGTTTACTTCACCAAAAGCACTTAATGTTCTTTCCTTCAGCCCTCTTTTGCAGTTTAGAAAGCAGTGGTTTTACCGCATTCTGTACTGCAGCAGCTACATGGGCTGCTTTCTGTCTCTCTGTAGTTTTATGCTGTGGTATTTGAATACCACAAATAAACAGGAGACATCCAAGTGCTGTCATGTCCCGGATTTCCTGACTTTTCCCCCCAAAGAACAAACAATAATTTCCTGGCACTGATCCCAAAATATCCAATTCCTGTGGTTCCTGACTTGTAGTATTTCAACCTTGAGCGATTGTAAATGCCTGAGCTCCTAAAGGATTTCTAGGGATTTTTTATTTTTCATACCAATTTCTGTGATCACCTCATCTTAATCAGTACACCAATTTGACCAGGCCTTGCTTAAGATGCCATAAATTTCAGCTCTGGTCCGATTTCCAAATTCTTCCATTGTGTCTGAGGGAATTCCAATCAAACAGGTGTGAAATGCATCCGAAGGGGTAGATGGTGATAAGCAGAAAGGTTCTTGCCCTGTTCTGTTAGCCCATGTAACCCACGTGTTAGCTCGCTGCTCTGTATTGTATACTCCCTGCGTTTCCCTAATCCCTGCACTGAGCAACCTTGTCAATATTTGCCAGACTGCTGCCATTGCTGCCCTTGTTGTCCATCACGCCTGCGCTTTGCCCAAATTGCTTTAGCCCGTTCCCACTCAGAATCTCTAAAGTGATGGATTTGTGGCATTGCTATTCCTACTCCACATTCAGTAGCTGTTATCTTGCTCTCTAGTACAATTTGGTTTACTAGAGCAATAAAAGCAAGGTTAAACTTCACCCACAGTAACAATGTTTGCTCATCTACTTCTATCTAAGATACATCCTGGTGAGAGCTCTGATATCCTCCTGAGTTACACCCTAAAAATTTAGCTAATGGTACTCTCGGGGTAATAGTGTTTAGTATGTGAAAGCAGTTATTGCATAACGTATCATCCATGTAGTGATAGACGATATGCTCAGGGAATTGCTGCCAAACAGGTTCTACACTCAAGCGACATAAATTTGGCTCATTATAGGGGAGTTTTCAATTTTTTGGGTTAAACAAACTTATTCTTACTTTTTGTAGGGTTCTGCCTTATTGACAGATGGAACAGAAAAGGCAAAATGACTCGTGTCATGTGGATGCAAGGGAACGGTGCAAAAACAATCTTTGAGATCAATGATCAATAGATTCCATGACTCAGGTATCATAGCAGGAGATGGAAATCCAGGTTGCAAGGCACCCACACTTAGCATCACTGCATTAACAGCACCTAAGTCACGTAGCAACCTCCATTCCCACTCTTTATGGAGATGGCAAAAACTGGGGTGTTCCAAGGGCTTGTGGATGGCTTTGTGTGCCCTTCCTAAGCTGTTCTTGCACTAATTGTTGGATTATGGGCAGCTTTTCCTTTGACAGCGGCCCCTGATCAATCCACCCAGGTTTATCCGTGGCCCAGCTGATTTTGAGGATTGGCTGCCCTCCTTTGGCCGCTGCTAAAAAGGCTGTGGAACAATGGGAGCTTTTAACTGGCTTAGCCGATCTTTACTAAACAAACCTAGTGAAGTACCAGGAGTTTGCATGACATAAGGCCTTGTAGATACACTCACTCCATCTGGGAAAGTAAAAGTAATTATTTCCCTGCTCATCTGAGTTGCCTGAGTCCCTCCAATCCCTGCAATGCCTAAAGCAGGATCAACCAATGCCCAATTTTTTGGTCATATTGTGTTTGAAATGATGGTTACATCTGCTCCAGTGTCAGTTTTGAGTTTCTTATTAATAGAATCACCATTAGGATGTGTCAGGGTTACCTGTTTGTCTGGTTTACCTCTTGTGATGTCCATGGCCCAATATACTTCTGGTTTACCTGTGGAACCAAAGCTTCCTGTTCCCCGTTCCTTGTGGCCTGTACAGGGGACACAAGACTTAAAAGGAACAAGCTGAGCAATTCATGAAATTTTTGGAATAGATACAGGAGGGAAAAACGTTCTAATCATAATTTTAACAACCCCTTGATTGTCTGCATCAATAACCCCAGGAATTAGATCCAATCTCTTTTTACTGGCAGATGATCTCCCTAACAGACAAGCACCCAGCCCATCGCCCAAGAGTCCTTTTACATTGGTATCTATCAGGTGCACCGCAGAGTCCGTGATGGTCACGTCTACTGCGGTTCCCACGTCCACCCCGGCGCTTCCGGAGTTGATGATGTGAGTGAGCAAAGCCCTCCTCCTCCTCCGTGGGAGGCTGAGCTATCCAGGCAGCTCTCCGTACTTGTTTTGTGATGCCTGGAGAGAAGGCGCTCCCAGACCCGTTTCCCTGGAACCGACATTCTTTAGTATTGTGGTTATCATTTTTGCAGCTAGAACAATTTTTTTTCATAGTTGCAGAGTTACGCTGACTCCCAACATGTCTGATTTTACCACATCCAAAGCACTTAATGTTCTTTCCTTCGGCTCTCTTTTGCAGTTTAGAAAGCAGTGGTTTTACCACATCCTGTACTGCAGCAGCTGCCTGGGCTGCTTTTTGTGTCTCTGTAGTTCTAGCCATAAGTTCCAGCTTTTCTGTAACATCAGCTCCCTTCCTTAATCTTCCCAAAATCCGCTGAGTTTTATCATTAGCATTGTCAAAAACAAACAGATTGAACAATTTTACCTTTCTGTCTGAATCCAAATCAGGATGAGCATAGGTAGCTTCATGCAATCTGTCTAGAAATTTATCAAAGCCCTCATTCATTCCTGGGTGAATCTGTGTAAAAGATTTAGTGCGTAACCCATCTGGAAGTGCAAGGATGGCATTATGTGCTGGTTGTTGGCTCATCTGCAAGACTTGATCAATGCTCCCGGCCTGGGCAGTGGCAGCAGCCCAGGGCCCTTGGCCAAGGAACTGTTGTGCTGTTAAACCATGCAGAGGATCACCCTGCACTCCAGGTCTGCTGCTTCCTGAGCACACTTTTCCTCCCGGCTTTTATGGAACATCACCCGCTGATGGGGTGGCATTAGAAGTATTTCTAGGGTATACACATCAGCTGGAATTAATGTGTTTTAGATGTAAAAATATACTGCAGAAGTGACTGTGCAAGCTGGGATTTTAAACCAAATTGTGAAATTGCAGCTCTTAACCTTTCTAAAATCTTCCAGTCAAAAAGTTCCCAAATTCTACCAGCAGCATTAGTCACTACAGGAAAAGCCTCTGCATCATTTGAGAGAAAAGTCCCTTCTACAACAGCTTCTGTAATAACTCCCTTGCACTTTCGTTTCTGAGCTGCTTCTCTGTCAGGGTCACATTCCAACTCTAATTAAACTTTTTTTACAGCATGAGAGGGAGGATTTCCTTTAACCAGCTCGAATGCTGGCTCAGAAACAAACTGAGAGAGTGGTGACCGTTTTCTTGGTTGTCTGTCTCTCTATAATTGGCAAGTCAATTTTCTCAAAAGAATAGTGTCTTTTGGGGACAACTGAATCCTTTTGTTGAATTACCAATATTTGCAAATTGTCCACTGAAGATTTTAAATCCTCTTCTATAGAAGCATTATTTATAATAAAATCTCCTTTTCACTTCCAGTTTCTAAGTTACTGTTATCTACAATTTCTTCACTCTGAGTACAACTGACCTTTGTCTGACAGCCCAACCCCCCCGAAGAGGCAGCAGCTTCCTCTTTCTCGCTCTGAGCTGGAGGAGCAGTCGGGGCAATGCTCGATTCTGAGCTCAGGGGCTGTGGGCTGCGTGAGGGAATTTCTAAGGTGGTAGAAAACAGCTGCTGGACTGAAGTTACTGGAAATGCCTGAGGCTGTTCTGACTCAGAGGCGAGGGCTGAAGCAGCTTTCCTCTCTGCCTTTGAGGCTCGCAACACCTCAATGATAATTTTCCACAAAGTAGAATATTTAGACGCCTCTTTTGCCTCACTCCCGCCAGATGCAATGCTGTCCCACAACATCCACCCCACAGCTTCCCATGTCAAAATCTCAAAAGCAACCTGTGCTCCTGCTATGAGATTATGGTCCCAAGCCCAGTGCAATAGTCCCTTCAAATTGGAGGCATCATACTTTTGTTCTCTCTTAGAGAGGATGTGTTGGAGGAGTTTCTGACCACCTTCCCTTTCATGCTCAGACCCCATCTCCTCCCCGGCCGCTCACCTTGATCAGGGTGAGATTCAAGTCATCTACGATTGGAGCTCCAGTAACCTTTCCCTCTCCCCGGTGCAGTGAGGATACTTTCCACCGGCTGCTCCGCTCCTCGAGGGTTGGCTCCAATCCCTGCACAGCAGCCAAATTGCCAACCTCGAGTCCCTTTAGTGCTGCGACATTGGGCCTGCCCACGTTCTGCACCAGAAATGGGGGGTGTGGAGGTTCATGGACATCACACCGTGACCAACATGATCCAGCGAAGCCAAATTTATTATCCCTAAAAAGACTATATTTATAATAAATCTCTACTGTCCATGTGTCTCTATCTAATACATGATTGGTTAATCCTGGCTGTTCACGGGTCTAAATTAGAATGCTGATTGGATCTCCTAATTTTTCACACGTCTCGCTGTTGCCGTCTGGCCCACCCATGGCTCACTTTTTTCTTTCTTTCCCAAGCTCGCTGACAAACCTGCTGAGTCCTGGTGACTCTTCTTCTTGTATCTCTTTCAAGGATATACTGACCCCATTTCTGAACGTGTCCATTATCCATTGTTTGTGATCGTGTCCATTGTCCATCAGTACAAGCAGGCTGGATTGTGCATGGGCTGCATGTGGCCATTGTCCTGCAAGAACTCCTCAGTCTGCAAAAAACTCTGAACATGGATCAATGAAAACTCCCAGAAAATTCCCCAGATTTGTCACAAATCCCATGTGGGGAGGGGAGAGGGCACTGGTGACAGCAGCGATGTATCCAATGATGTCATTGCCCTCAATGACGTCACAGTGGTGACATCACTGTCCCCACAGCAGCCTCGGGATGTCCTCAATGGCTTTTTGGCACCGCTCGGCCACCATGTGGCCATCGGAGCCTTTAGAGCCACCAGAGCCACCTGGGCCACCAGGGCCACCAGAGCCACAAGAGTTCCCAGGGCGCTTTGTGAGGAGCCTGCAGATGTCCCCAAGTGTCCCCAGCAGGTGACACGCGTGGCCAGGTGGGCCCTGTGGCCACCAAGGCCCTGGGGGCATCGGGGGACGCCTCATTTGTCCCCTTCAGGATGGCCTCGATGGCCTCGAGCCAGCGGTGCATCTCAAAGACGAAATGCCTGGCTCTTTCAGAAACAACCACCAAGTGCTCCAGCAGCCCCTGGGTCACCTCCGAGCGCTGTTCCCTCCTGGTGGCCGCCTCCTCCTCCTCACTGGCTGCCTCCTCCTCCTCCTCCTCACTGGCCACTGTCACCCGGGCCTTGGGCACGGCCCCTGCCGCTGTACGCATCCACAGTCACTGCGAGCCAAACTCGGGGTTTTAGCAGCTGACATAATATAAAGTCTGTTTGCCAGATTTCTCCATATCTCTGTGGCTTTGAGGCCTCTGGGGTTGACTCCCCTGGACCACAATGGTGATTTTTGGCAGTGAGGATGAAGCAAAGTGAAAATCTTCCAGGATAGAAATCCATTTTAATTTAGGTGAAATGTACATTTTTGAGTTGAGCCTGTGCTTAGAAACCATAGTTCTTTAGCCAGGCTGCAAGGCCTAAGCTCAGTGAAGTTACTTCCGGGAAGGACAGAGATAAAGGGGAGGAGACAGAAGATGATAGAGAGAGACAGGGACTGCTGTAAGGGCAAGTCAGCCTGACCTCGGAATTCTTTCTGATAAAAAAGTACTGGTGGTAAAAGTCACACAAAACCCATAAAAATGAATATGTATGAACCTATCGTGAAACTGTGTGCGTGTGTATTTGGGAGGGGGATAAAAGGAGACCTGAAGTTCTCAGAGGTGCACGTGCCTTTTGAGGAGAGTTTTCTCCTCACGTGTCCGGCGCCGTAATAAAACACACTGAGCTTTACAACTTTGATAAAGTTGTGAGGTTTCTTCTTTTCTCTGCAAAACAAGGACACGAGGCGACGACGTGCTTTGCATCAGCGGCTGAAATCCCGCATTTCTCGGCGAGTGCTTTAGCTCCAATATGAAGGGATTCCTGTAGCTGACGGGCTTCTCTCAGCGTCTTGTGGCGGCGTCTGCCTCGTCGTTGCCGATTTGAAAGAATCCTTTAATCAGATTGTGGCTGTTGACGTGGATGACAGATACGGCGCCTTTTCGGGAACAAAGTGCCTCTTCAAGCATCATCGCCACTGTGGACACTGACACGCCGGGTCCAGACATGGCTGGGCAGAGCTTGGCCACAAACACAGAGTTGGTTACGATGTTGAGGTGCTCTTCTGGGAACAGCCCACGTGCTAGGACCACGGCTGTCACAGACGTTTTTTCATAGAAATCGTTTCTTTGGGATTTGTTCATCTTCTGGGAAGCTGAGGCCCCAGAAAGAGAATGTAAACAATGATTATCAGCTGCTGTGGAATGCAATAGGGTGCACCTGTCTTTGGCTCATGTTCCACGTGTACAATTAAGGGCCAATCACAGGGCAAGCTCTCTGGAACACAGTGACAGAGAACCCTCTTGGTTTTAGATTCTATTCTATTCTTAGCTTAGCAAGCCTCTGCAGCTTCTCTCTTTATTCCTATTAGTAGAGTAATAATGTATTATATACCATATATCAATAAATCCAGCCTTCTGATCATGAACCAAGGTTCCGTCTCTCACCCTGAAGGCCTCATCAGGACGCTGTACTACGCGGCGGCTGCTTCGAGTTGCTGCACCGAAAGCGTTGGGTCGGTTGTTCTGATGCAACGCCGCCGCTCTCCTGACTGCCATGCCACCGCTGCGGTGGAGGTTTACGAAGCTGTGTTGCGGCGTGTTGCAATTTCCTGTTTCCAACTTCCCAGTCCCTTCCCCAGGTGTGGCAATGCCCCTCTCCCTTCCCCCTCGCCCCCTTGCTGAGTGAGTTCTGTCCATCAGGGTGAACGTTCCCGCAAGGCCATCGTGTGGTTGGTCGCGTTCCAAGGGTGCCCTTCAGGCCTGGGGCTCATTGGCCTGTCTGGGTGTCCCTCGTCCCCTGGGACCATCCTCCTCCCACCTGGTTGGTGCTCACCTGTCCCTCTCCCTGTCCCGGAGCTTAAAAGGTCCCTCAGGCCACGTGCTCGGGATTCTGTTGGAGCTGTTACCTGACATTCACACCTCTGTGACCATGCCATAAACTCTGGATATCAACCCTCCGGCAGAATCCGCTCTCTTTTCCTCTCCACCATCGCCTGAAGCCTTCCCACCTGAGGTAAACTGAGTTTCTACAAACCTGGCTTTGTTTCCATGCCCAGCTGCAGCATCCAGCCAGCCAAAGGTGTCTCTGGGGTGAAACGCCTCAGCTGCCGCCTTTGGCCCAGCAGCAAGGGTCAGACCAGCCCAGGCACAATCTGCCGGGTGATATTGGGATTCTTGTTCCAATAAAGATGTGTCCGTGAAGACCGTGGGTCCTGCTTGTGATCAGTGGATTATCTTTGGTGGGAGGTCGATGTCGACGATCGCCAGCAGCTGAGTCCAAGGGGGTTTTGCTGCACAGCGAATCTCTCCTCCAAATCCAGCAAGGCCTATGGCGAGCTGCTCTGATATTGTTGATACCTGCACGCAAAGCTGCTTGCCGAAGGGCGTTGTAATCTTGTTGTTGTATTTCTAAAGTCCCATACTGCTGTATTCCTATTTCTAATGTCTCGTGCCTTCTCGGGGATACTTCTTGGGGGCGGTTCTTCACAGCTCTGACTTCTGCTGGTTATCAGCTCAACTCAGCTGGCCAGGCCCAGCCCCTTCCATCCCAGTTATCTTCACGAGCTACAGCTGCAGCCCAGTTAAGGACAAAAAACAACCAGGGCTTAGCAGGGCAAGGCCTATACACAGATATTTAATATGCAATATAGATATTTTCCTCAGACTCCTACTATAGAAGGGCAGAAATATCCTGGCGGGTTCAACGCCCAAACGCCTCAGGGCGAGTTTCCTGCCTTTCATGGCAAGGCTGCTCAGGCACTCAACTCCCGGGGAAAAAGCGCGTGATGGTTTTCCCAAGGCCACCCATGGGCTGGGCTTTGTCGGGGGGTCCTTGGACTACTTCTCCTACTCCCCCTTTCTTTGTAAAGTGGACACACAAATCAACCAGCGCGCCTGAGTCCCATCTGGCGAGCGTGCTCACCGACACCTGATGTTTGATAAAACGGAGCGAGCTTATCGCTTCTGGTGTCAGAGTCTCTCGCTCCCGTGGGTTTTTCCCTCCCAGGAGGTCGTTTAGGGGGTCCATGACCTCGGGAGGGATCAGGACGATGTTGCAGAGCCATTGTAGGGATCCTACCAGCTGCTGGGTGTCATGGAGCGTCTTGATGTCTCGGTGGAATTTTATCTGGGGAGGGGTTATACAGAAGTATGAAATTCCCGTTCCCAAAAGGGTGATGCAGGGTGCCCTTTTAATTTTGCACTTGCGAATTCGAACCCATTTGTTTTCAAGGTCTGTGCCCATTAACCGTGGTACACTGGAACTGTGTAGTGCATGGTCTGCCCCAGTCACCAAGGCCAGCTGCCTTGCGCAGTTATCCTCCCATTTCGTTTAAAAACAATCATCCCTGCCCCATCAAAAATTAATGTGCATGTTTGATAAAGTCAAATGGGAGCATGTCATCCCCCCCAAAAACGCTATCGATAAGGGTGGAAACCATAGCTGAATTAATTGCTCTGTCTGCAATTGCTTTAACAATTGCTTGCACATCCTTGGGGTTCACCGGCGAGTAGGTTCTCTGATTTTCACCTTGCCCTCCCACTCGGACTGGGAACGCCAGCGTGGCTGATGGGGCCCCATCGGCGCATGTTATTGTTATCTTCCTCCAGTCTATAAACAGGGTTTGTTTGTTCCATTTTAACTTCCCCCTAACACGAGCAGGAGCCTTGTGGTTACTAATCTTGCCCACTCTCACTTCCTCTTTGTCAAGAGTCATCAAACCACTCATCATCCCAGCTCGAGTTTGACTCAGGTTCAGAAGTTCCTGACTGAATAACTCCGGACTCTGGAATCTTTTTCTTGGGCTCCTACCCCGTCCCTTTCTCCTAGGATTGGGCCACTCCTTCCCCCTAGACTTGCCCCGCCTCCTGCTGGGGGAGGCTCCTGTCTTATGAGGATATGTTTTCAGACAAAACTATTATAACTAGAACTATTTAGCATTGTAACTAAGCTCTGATTGGCCCTGGTTCCCCCTCCAGGTCTGCGTGGTCGCTCCAACCCCCGGCCTGTTGTTTTCTGATGCAAGGCAAGGCGACCTGGTTCTGAGGAAATGGCACGGCGACTCAAACTCTCCAGGGTCACTCGGGCCAAAGATGCACGCAGGCACCACTATGGTGGACGATCCAAAGGCCTTTATTGTCTCGTCTTGTCGGGTTTTATACGTCAGAAATTCTTACTTTACTGTAATTAGTTAGTAAAGAGTAGAAAGTTACTAATGTTAAGAGAAACTACATTCTTAAGTGATCCCTTATTACTAAGCGTTAAGAAAAGAAAAATCTTGCTGCTTTCTGTGACATCGCGAAATTTTCCAAACGCCTAACCCTATCTACTACAGCCAGGGCACGGCCAGCAAACATTCTCACACAGCTTTCCAGGCCTCTTGCTCTTGCTGAGTCTTTTACAGAGCCTGCACGACTTTTCCCCATGATTTAAGACACCTCCCTGAACGTGAGGACATTGTTTCCTCAGCCAGAACCGTGGTACACTTATCCCATATTTCTGGGTGGATATGTCCAACAGCCGGTCAATGATCCTAACTGCAATAGCCTCGGCACTGCGAGGGTAAAATCCTTGGTTTACAATCAATCTACATTGATTATGGATCTGAAATACGACCTTCACGAGGCCTTCCATCCTCCTCTCTAGTCCTGGAGCGTCTCCTCCCTACCAAAGCTGGTCCAGGCTCTTTGGCCACCGTTCACCCATCCAGGTGATTCCCGGTTTCCGGATGGTTTCCTGGATTTCGGCACCCTCCGCTGAGGTGTGGTGACCTGGATTGGGAATGGCACGGCGGCCAAACCCCGGCCGCTCGGGCCATGAGCTCACAGACACCAGCATGGTGCACGGTACTGTTGGGAATTTAGCTGACTAGAGACTGGAAAAGTACAAAACCATGGCTAATTCCAAATCCTACACCTGCTAGATAGCGTGTCCTTGGGCCTAGCTGCAGTATGATAACTAATAGTGAAAGAGACATGAGAAGAGATATAACCCCTAAGGAATGAGGAAGAGTCGATGGTATAGTTTAACCAATAGATCGCTTGGCTTACAGAATATTCATAAGCTTATTATTTGCTGTATAAGTGTCTGATGCTTTCTTCAATAAACTGGACCTGTGATGAACCATCCTAGTCCTAGTCTCTTTTTCTCTACACTTTATTAAGATTTTACTGGGGTTACACAAACTCAGCTCTACCCATGACACAGACAGAGCGTTGCTGGAGGCCAACCAACTTTAACAGCTGAGTGATTCTGTCTGCCCGTACAACGCGAAACCTTCCGATCGCCTGTCCCTAACTTACCACAAGGGAGGGGACACCAGGGTGGCCCAGGGATGTGACACCAGGGTGGCCCCAGAAGGTGACATTACCAGGTTCAGGGTCGCATGGAGGCTCCGGGTGAATCTCCTCAGGTCCTCGTGCGAGTTTAGGGACTTGTCCCAGTGCGGCGCCATCACGGCGGCCGCCACCATGCCCAGGGTGGCCACCACGGCCACCAGCGCCTGCAGCTGCTGAGGGGACACCTGGGGAGAGGACAGCAAAGTGTCAGGGAGCTGGTGGCACTTAGAGCCTGCTGCAATGGCCCCTGTGCCCCCAAGGGGTCCCCTTTGTCCCTTTGCCCCTTTGTCAGCCTCTTGTCCCTGCTGCCCCCGCCCCATTGGCCTCTGTGTCCCCAAAATGTAGACTCTGTCCTCCCCCACCCCCCCCATTGCACCTCTTGGGGCTCCACACTCACTGGGGAGATCTTGGGGATGCTCCGGGGACACTCCGGGGGTTGAAGGAGCCTTGGGATGTCCTCGATGGCTCTTTGGCACCGCTCGGCCACCCCGCAGGCACTGGGGCCCGTGGGACCACCCGTGCTATAGTAGTCGATGATGTCGTCAATGGCTCCCAGCACATGATCCTTGGCCAGGCGGGCATTGGCCACCCACAGCTGCTCTGCCGCGGCCACCTTGGCCACCAAGCTCTCAGGGACATCGGCAGACACCCAATTTGTCACCTCCAGGGCCGCCTCGATGTCCCTGAGCCGCCACTGAAGCTCCCGGGGGAACGCGGTGGCTTCGTCACACGCGGCCACCAAGCGCTCCAGCAGCCCCAGGGCCGCCTCCAGCTGCTGTCTCACCATGGTGGCCCTTCTTCTCTGGCTGACAACCACCACGGCCACTCTCCTCACCTGGTCTTCATGCCCGGCCACCACCTCGGCCCCCTCCTCCCTGCCCAGGGCCTGACCCAGCCCCACCATGTTTTCCTGAGCTGTCCCATCACGGGCAGCCTCGTCCTGCAGCTCCCTGGCCCAGGTGACCACCCCCCTGCAGGTGCTGTGCAGCTCGGTGGCCTTCCTGGCCAGCTCGGCCCAGCTCTCCACAAGCACAGACACCGACCTCTGCCACTTCCCGGCTGCCATTTTCACATCGTCCCAGGTGGTCCATGGGGTGCTCCTGTAGGCGGCCAGGGCCCGGCTCACGGAGGCGGCAGGGCCATCATCATCGGAGGTGACATTGTGGCGCCACGAGGTGTCATGAATGCGGTACAGAGTGACCCGGAGCTCCCTGGTGAATTCCTCCAGGCCCCAGTGCAGGCACACTGGGGACATGAGCATCGTGTCCTCGTCCCGCCTGGGCAGGGTGTCCCACAGCTCACCCAGGGTGGACACAATTCTGACCTGTGGCTGCAGCAGGGCTGGGGACAGCTGGGGAGGGGACAGGGGAGGTGTCAGGGACCTGGTGGCACTTTTGGTGTCCTGAGGTGGCCTCCTGCACCTGAGAGTTCCCCTTTGTGCCCCTCCCTGGAGGGCTCTGCTGCTCATCTGTCCCTCCTTTGTTCCTGCTGCCACCCCTGCCACTTCCTCGTAGCATCTGCCACCCCCTGCCCCCTCTGCTGTCCCCTCTGCCACCCCCCTGTCCCCTCTGCTGTCCCCTCTGCTCTCGAGGGTCCAGGTCGCTCTGACCCCGAGATTGTTAATAGGGTCTTTCCAGCCTGCGTGCTTGAAGAATGAGTCAGAGCTCTTCATTTCCTGGTCTGAAGGTTGTTTATTGCGTCTTATCTATAAACATTTTCTTCCTGCCTTGCCACAGTCCATGCAGCAGGACGTTTCCAGGAACACTGCCTGGCCCTGGGGTGGTATTAACTCTTTATAGTAAAAACTATGCAGACAATGTTTAAAATTTCTTTCTAATACCAATCACCTATGTTAGACAGTGAGCTCCTACTCTAAACCAATCTAAAAGTGCCCACATCACAGCAGAAGATGGAGGCAGAGAAGAAGGAGAAAGGCTGGACACCCTCAAATCCCTCCACCTTATCCCCGAAACCCCCATTCTAGAAACCCCAAAAATCTATTTTTTTTTCCCCTGTGATAATTTCACTATTATGCTACTTAAACTGCTGTGGCTTGCTGGTCTTCGTACAAGGCTGGTAATTTTCTCCACGGGTAATAATCAACCCCACAGGTGTTCTGGGCTCTGTGCCAGGGTTTCTGAACCCCCTGGCTGGGCTCTTGGCCGTTCTGGGCAGCCAGAGAGATGTCCTGAGTTGCGACACTCTGCCACCCCCCTGCTGTCCCCTCTGCCACCCTCTCATAGCTCCTGTCACTCCCTGGTCCCCTCCGCTGTCCCCTGTGCCACCCTCCTGTCCCCTGTGCCAACCTCCTGTCCCCTCTGCTGTCCCCTCTGCCACCCCGCGCCAGTCCCCGGGCCCCCTCCCCCGCCGTCTCCCCCCATATTCCCCTCCAGTCGCACCTCTTTGGGCTCCATGGTCACTGGGGACACCTCAGGGACACCCTGGGGACACTTTGGGGACGCTCTGGTGGCGAAGGAGCCCCGGGACCAGCGGCGGTTCCAGCACAGAAACAGGTCCGGGAACGGCGCCGAGAAAAGGCGGAGCCGCCTCAGAAACGGCCGGGAAGGGGCCGGGCGCCCGCTCTTTCCGCTACCGCCCTTATACATAAAAGCTGCGGGATTTGGGCGCTTTGACTCCATCCCAGGGGATTTAGGGTCCATCCCCAGGGGGTTTAGGCTCAGTTCCAACATTTCCTGGCGGATTTTGCCGTTCCCGGCCCAGAACCGGTCCCCGTGGCGGTGCCAAGCAAATTGCGGAGCCGCCTCAGGAAGGGCCGGAAAGGGGCTGGGCGTCCGCTCTTTCCAGTACCGCCCTTATGCATAAAAGCTCCAGAATCGGGGCGCTTTGGCTCAATCGCAGAGGAATTAGGATCCATCCCCAGTGGATTTAGGCTCAGTCCCGGCATTTCCAGGCGGATTCCGCCGTTCCCGCTGGATTTATGAGGAAATGCGGAGCGCTCTGAGGAGCGGACAGAGCTGCCCTCACGCAAGATGGCGGCGCAGCCTCACGCCAGAGACGGGCAGTTTGCGCTGGTTGAGCTTGGGGAGCGCTCCTGGGAGACCTTACTGGATGGATTCGGGCGCTTTGGTTGCATGCCAGGGAATTAAGGCTCAGCCCCAGGGGATTTAGGCTCCATCCCGCCATTTCCAGGCGGATTCCGCCGTTCCCGCTGGATTTATGAGGGAACGCGGAGCGCTCTGAGGACCGAGCGGAGCTGCCCTCACGCAAGACGGCGGCGCAGCCTCACGCCAGAGACGGACAGCTTGCGCTGGTTGAGGCTAAGGAGCACTCCTGGGGGACGCTGCTGGGTAGATTGGGGGACTTTGGTTGAATCCCAGAGGATTTAGGCTCCATCCCGCAATTTCCAGGCGGATTTCGCCGTTTCTGGCCGGATTTATGAGGGAACGCGGAGCGCTCCGAGGGGCGGGCGGAACTGCCCTCCCCCAAGAGGGCGGCGCTGCTTCCGGGAAAGAGCGGGAGCTGTCCTGGCTCTCTTTAGAGGGCCCAGGTGTCCTGCAGGGTTTTAGGCCGAGTTTGGGGCGGCTTAAGCGGAATTATGGGGGGATTTAGACTGAGATTCGGGGATTTAAGTGGAGTTTGGAATCCCCGTTGCTCTGCCCAGCTGTGGGACCACATCCAGGACCGAGCGGAACTGCCCTCACCCAAGATGGCGGCGCGGCTTCACCCCAGAGACGGGCAGTTTGCGCTGGATGAGCCTGAGGAGCGCTCCTGGGGGACTTTACTGGATGGATTTGGCCACTTTGCTTGAATGCCAGGGAATTTAGGCTCAGCCCCAGGGGATTTAGGCTCCATTCCTCCATTTCCAGGCGGATTCCGCCCTTCCCCGCTGGATTTTGGAGGGAAGGCGGAGCGCTCTGAGGAGTGGAACTACAAAGATGGGGGCGCTGCTGCTCTCGCGAGACTTGTGTCGAGAAGCCCCAAACGTGGCGAGGGCCAATCAGAAGCCGCGCTTGGCAGAAGTACTGGCGGAAGTTGTCCTGCAGCGGCGTCAGCAGCCGCTTCCGGCGGAATTTTGACTCTGTCAGCGCTCTTTTGTACTATTGCATTTATTTTGATTTTTTTCTTTTTTCCTAATTAATTTCCGTATTTCTGACCTGGAGTCTCTCACTGGTTTGGCTTTCAAACCAGAACAATAACTATTATGAATATTTGGTATTATAGCTGTAATATAATTAAAACATAATTATTATAAATTGAACTATTTAGTGTTATAGCTGTAATACAACTATTTTAACTATATGTAGTATTATAGCTTCGGGAGGGGCCGGGAAGGCCCGAACGGCTTCGGGAAGCGCCGGAAAGACCCGAGCGGGATCGGGAAGCTCCATCCCAAGCTCCAGCCCCACTCAGGACACATCACTATGGGGGGGATGTCACCCCCCGTTTATTCTGGAGACATTTGGGGACATACGGGGACATTGGGGAGGTTTGGGGACATTGGGGACATACGGGGACATTTGGGGACATTGGAGAGGTTTGGGGATTTGGGACATTTGGGGGACATTTAGGCCATTGGGAATATTTGGGGACATTGGGGGACACTTGGGGACGTTGGGGATTTTGGTGACATTGGGGACATTTAGGATATTTGGGGGATGGCGGACATTTTGGGGACACTGGGAACATTTGAGGACATTTGGGAATTGGGGATATTTGGGGACATTTTAGACTTTGGTGGCATTGGGGACATTTGGGGGATTTGGGACATTGGAGAAGTTTGGGGACATTTTGGACTTTGGTGACATTGGGGAGGTTTGGGGACATTTGGGGACATTTTGGACATTGGGGACATTTAAGACATTGGGGACACAGGGACACGGAGATGAAGGGGACATTTGGGTACATTTGATGACATTTGGGGACACTTGGTGACATCGGCGCCACGGGTGTCACCTCCCCGCTGAGGGCCACAGGCGCTGGCAGAGCCCCCCGATGACAAAGGCCACCAAGGCCATCCCCGCCATGTCCTCCACGCTGGGCCCGGTGTCACCTGCGGGGGGACAGTGGGGACACGTCAGCGACACCCCCGGGTGGCACCGAGCCCGTCCTGGTGGCACCAACCCTGTCCTGGTGTCACCAACCCCGTTCCTGATGTCCCCAACCCTGTCCTTGATGTCCCCAACCCCGTCCCTGATGTCCCTAGCCTTGTCCCCAATGTCCCCAATTCCATCCCACATGTCCCCAACCCCATTCCTGATGTCCCCAAGCCCGTTCCTGATGTCCCCAACCCCACTCCAGATGTCCCCAACCCTGTCCTTGATGTCCCCAACTCCAATCCTGGTGTCCCAAGACCCTCCAAACCCTGCTCCTGGTGTCCCCAATGTCCCCAGCTTTGCTCCTGATGTCCCCAGCTCCATCCCAGGTGTCCCCAGCTCCATCCTCAATGTCCCCAGGTGTCCCAAACCCTGTCCATGATGTCCCCAGTCCCATCCCAGCTGTCCCCAATCCCATCCCAGGTGTCCCCAACCCCGTCCCTGACGTCCCCAGCTGTCCCCAGCCCTGCTCCGGATGTCCCCAATGTCCCCAACTCCAATCCTGGTGTCCCAAGGCCCTCCAAACCCTGTCCCTGGTGTCCTTAACTTTGTCCCTGATGTCCCCAGGTGTCCCCTCACCTGCCACCCGCACGGTGACCCTCAGTGGTGTGTCCCAGGCCACGTGTGTCACCAGGCAGCTGGAGCTGTCCCCAGTGTCCCAAACCCCATCCCAGGTGTGTCCCCAGTGACTCAAATCCCATCCTTGATGTCCCCAGGTGTCCCCAAACTCTGTCCCCAATGTCCCCAACTCCAATCCTGGTATCTCAAGATCCTCCAAACGCTGTCCCTGATGTGCCCAGGTGTCCCCAGTGACCCAAACACTGTCCCTGATGTCCCCAGGTGTCCCCAGTGACCCAAACACTGTCCCTGATGTCCCCAAACCCTGTCCCTGATGTCCCCAGCCTTGCTCCTGATGTCCCCAAGCCCATCCCAGGTGTCCCCAAACCCCATCCCCAATGACCCAAACCCTGTCCCCAGGTGTCCCCTCACCTGCCACCTCCACAGTGACTCTGTCCCCCATGTCCCCAGGTGTCTCCAAACCCTGTCCCTGATGTCCCCAGGTGTCCCCAACTCCAATCCTGGTGTCCCAAGACCCTCCAAACCCTGTCCCTGGTGTCCCCAGTGTCCCCAGACCCATCCCTGATGTCCCCAGCCTTGCTCCTGATGTCCTCAAGCCCACCCTCAGTGTCCCCAGGTGTCCTCAACCCTGTTCCTGGTGTCCCCAGCCTTGCTCCTGTGTCCCCAACAACATCCCAAGTGTCCCCAACGCTCTGCCCAGTGTCCCCAGGTGTCCCCAGATCCCATTCCCAATGTCCCCAGATGTCCTCAAACCCTGTCCTTGGTGTCCCCAGGTGTGTCCCCAGGTGTCCCCTCACCTGCCACCTGCACGGTGACCCTGAGTGGCACGTCCTATGCCATGTGTGTGTCACCAGGCAGCTGGAGCCGTCCCTGAGTGTCCCCAAGTCCTGTCCCCAGTGACCCAAACCCCATCCCAGGTGTGTCCCCAGGTGTCCCCATCTCCAGTCCTGGTGTCCCTGGTGTCCCCAAACCCTGTCCCTGATGTCCCCAACTCCATCGCAAATGACCCAAACCCCGTCCCCAATGTCCCTAAGTGTCCCCAGCCTTGCTCCTGATGTCCCAAAGCCCATCCCAGGTGTCCCCAAGCCCATCCTCAATGTCCCCAGGTGTCCCCAGCTCCAATCCTGGTGTCCTCAGGTGCCCCCAAACCCTGTCCCTGATGTCCCCAGGTGTGTCCCCAGGTGTCCCCTCACCTGCCACGTGCACGGTGACCCTCAGTGGCGTGTCCCACGCCACGTGTGTCACCAGGCAGCTGTAACTGTCCCCAGTGTCCCCAAACCCCATTCCAGGTGTGTCCCAAACCCTGTCCCCTCACCTGCCACCCGCACGGTGACCCTGAGTGGCACATCCCACGCCGCGTGTGTCACCAGGCAGCTGCAGCTGTCCCTGAATGTCCCCAATGACCCAAATCCCACTCCTGATGTCCCCAGGTGTCCCCTCACCTGCCACCCGCACGGTGACCCTGAGTGGCACATGCCAGGCCGCGTGTGTCACCAGGCAGCTGTAGCTGTCCCCCGCTGTCCCCGCGGCCACGCTCAGCCCCGCGCTCCGGCTGAAGGTGCCGTCGGCCGCGCGCCGGTGCCCCGAGCTCCAGCTCAGCCCCGCGCCGCTGTCCCCAGGGCTGCTGGCACCGTCCCCAAGGGTGGCGGCGGTGGTGGCACCCTCGGGTGTCACCGGGCGTGGCCGCGGGTCCCCCCGGGCCTGGCGCTCCCAGCGGATCCCAACGTCCAGCGGGAAAAACCCGACGGCGTCGCAGCGGAGCCGGGCTGGGACACCCGGGGACAGCACGGAGGGGACCAGGGACACCTGGGGAGGGGCTGGGGACAGACGGACGGACAGTTAGGGACACTGGGAGGGATTGGGGACACGGGGACAGACAGTTAGGGACACTGGGAGGGGCTGGGGACACGGGGACAGACAGTCAGCGACACTGGGAGGGGCTGGGAGGGACTGGGATGGACTGGGAGCTACTGGGAGGGACTGAGAGCTGGGCTGGGACACCCGGGGACAGCATGGAGGGGACCAGGGACACCTGGGGAGGGGCTGGGGACATGGGGACAGACAGTCAGGGACACTGGGAGGGACTGGGGACACCCAGTTAGGGATACTGGGAGGGGATTAGGAGGGACTGGGACAGACTGGGAATGGACTGGGACACCCGGGGACAGCACGGAGGGGACCAGGGACACCTGGGGAGGGGCTGGGGACAGACGGACGGACAGTTAGGGACACTGGGAGGGGCTGGGGACACCCAGTTAGGGACACTGGGAGGGACAGGGAATGGACTGGGAGGGAACTGGGAGGGACTGGGAAGGGATGGGGACATGGAAACACCCAGTTAGGGACACTGGGAGGGACTGGGATGGACTGGGAGGGAACTGGGAGCACTGGGAGCTGACTCTACTTCAAGCTCAAGGCCCAGTTCAACCAGCAGCTTGAGGTACTGGGAGCACTGGGATATACTGGGAGGGACTGGGAGGAACTGGACACAGAGAGGGGCACTGGGACATACTGGGACATACTGGGAGCCCCGCCCAAGCCCCGCCCACCCCTCCCAGCACTGACCAATCACGTTCACGCGCAGCACCTGCTGCAGCTGCCCGAGGGGCGTGGCCACGGAGCAGACAAAGGAGCTGTCATCGGACACCGAGAGCGGCGGCAGCTGCAGAGAGACCTGCACAGCACCCCCTGGCGGCTGGGAGGAACAGAGAGGGACTGGGATGGACTGGGATGGACTGGGATGGAACTGGGAGGGACTGGGATGGACTGGGAATGGACTGGGAGGGGACTGGGATGGACTGGGAGGGGACTG
The DNA here is from genome assembly GCF_027887145.1 of Ammospiza caudacuta. Lineage (NCBI taxonomy): Eukaryota > Metazoa > Chordata > Aves > Passeriformes > Passerellidae > Ammospiza > Ammospiza caudacuta. The sequence continues at coordinate 1,415,576 of NC_080625.1, read as the reverse complement.
GGATGGACTGGGAATGGACTGGGATGGACTGGCATGGACTGGGAATGGACTGGGATGGACTGGGATGGACTGGCATGGACTGGGAATGGACTGGGAGGGACTGGCATGGACTGGGAATGGACTGGGAATGGACTGGGAGGGGACTGGGATGGACTGGCATGGACTGGCATGGACTGGAAATGGACTGGGAGCAGCTGGGATGGACTGGCATGGACTGGGAATGGACTGAGAGGGACTGGGATGGACTGGGAGGGGACTGGGAAGGGATTGGGAATGGACTGGAATGGACTGGGAGGGCCTGGGAACCGGCTGTTCCATACCCACAGCGCCCCCTAGCAGCCAGGAGGACCCAACCCCTTCCCTCAGTGGCGCCTCCCGGTGTCCTCACATGGAACTGCAGCTGGGTTCTGTGGACTGGAATGGACTGGGAGGGACTGGGAACCAGGGGTTCCATACCCACAGCACCCCCTAGAGGCCGGGAGGACCAACGGCACCTCCCGGTGTCCCCAGACAGAACTGCAGCCGGGTTCTGTGGACTGGAATGGACTGGGACAGACTGGGAATGGACTGGGAGGGCCTGGGAACCGGCTGTTCCATACCCACAGCACCCCCTGGAGGCCGGAAGGACCCAACCCCCCTCCTTCAGCGGCGCCTCCCGGTGTCCCCACGTGGAACCGCAGCTGGGTTCCGGGGACTGGGAATGGACTGGGAGCCACTGGGAGGGACTGGGAATGAACTGGAATGGACTGGGAGGGACTGGGAACCAGGGGTTCCATACCCACAGAGCCCCCTAGCGGCCAGGAGGACTAACGGCGCCTCCCGGTGTCCCCACACAGAACTGCAGCCGGGTTCTGTGGACTGGAATGGACTGGGAGGGACTGGGAATGGACTGGAATGGACTGGGAGGGGACTGGGAAGGGATTGGGAATGGACTGGAATGGATTGGGAGGGCCTGGGAACCGGCTGTTCCATACCCACAGCGCCCCCTAGTGGCCAGGAGGACCCAACACCCTTCCATCAGTGGCATCTCCCGGTGTCCCCACGTGGAACCGCAGCCGGGTTCCGGGGACTGGGAATGGACTGGGAGGGACTGGGAAGGACTGGGAATGAACTGGAATGGACTGGGAGGGACTGGGAACCAGGGGTTCCATACCCACAGAGCCCCCTAGCGGCCAGGAGGACTAACGGCGCCTCCCGGTGTCCCCACACAGAACTGCAGCCGGGTTCTGTGGACTGGAATGGACTGGGAAGGGATTGAGAATGGACTGGAATGGATTGGGAGGGCCTGGGAACCGGCTGTTCCATACCCACAGCGCCCCCTAGCGGCCAGGAGGACCCAACCCCCCTTCCATCAGTGGCATCTCCCGATGTCCCCACGTGGAACAGCAGCCGGGTTCTGTGGACTGGAATGGACTGGGAGGGACTGGGAGGGACCGGGAATGAACTGGAATGGACTGGAAGGGACTGGAAATGGACTGGAATGGACTGGGAGGGGAATGGGAGGGACCGGGAATGGACTGGGAGCCGGCTGTTCCATGCCCACAGCGCCCCCTAGCGGCCGGGAGGACCAACGGCACCTCCGCGTGTCCCCACTTGGAACCGCCGTCCCTCCCCTCACCTGTGTCCCCTCACCTGTGTCCCCGGGGGTGTCCCGGCGGCGTCCCCGTGTCCCCCCAGCAGCAGCAGCACCCCCGGCGCGGCCTCGGTGACGCGGTTGGCGGCCGAGTCGAAGGCCAGCAGGCGCCGGGTGGCGCCGTCGCGGTGCCGCAGCCACTCGAGGGTGAAGGGCACGCCCGGGGCGGGGGGCGTGAAGGAGCAGTGCAGGGTCTGGGGGGTCCCCAGGAGCCCCCGCAGCGTCGGCGTCAGCGTGGAGATGGCCAGGGAGGCTGCGGGGACAGGGACACGCGGGTGACACCGGTGACAGTGGCACGCTGGTGACAATGACACAGGTGACACACAGGTGACAATGGCACAGGTGACAATGGCACAGGTAACAGCGACACACACAGGTGACAGTGACACACAGGCTACAATGACACAGGTGACAAGGACACACAAGTGACAATGACACACACCGGTGACAGTGACGCACACAGGTGACAATGACACACAGAAGTGACACACAAGTGACAATAACACACAGGTGACAGTGACACACAAGTGACGAAGACACAGGTGACACACAGGTGACAATGACAATGACACACCGGCGACAATGACACACACAAGTGACAATGACACAGGTGACATCGACACAGGTGACAATGTCCCAGGTGTCCCCTCTCCCCTCACCGTTGACCCTGGCCATGTCACCTGCTGTCACCTCCTGCAGCAGCACCGTCCCCTCCCTGCCCCGTGTCCCCAGGTGACAATGACACACACAGGTGACAATGACACACAGGTGACATACACAGGTGACAATGACACACAGGTGACATACACAGGTGACAATGACACACACAGGTGACAATGACACAATGACGACACACACAGGTGACAATGACACGCATGTGACACACACAGGTGACAATGACACAGGTGTCCCCCCTCTCACCGTTGACCCTGGCCGCGTCCCCCTCCGCTGTCACCTGGTGCAGCAGCACCGTCCCCTCGCTGCGCGGTGTCCCCAGGTGACAATGACACACACAGGTGACAATGACACACAGGTGACACACACAGGTGACAATGACATGCACAGGTGACCATGACACAATGACACAATGACACACACAGGTGACAATGACACACAGGTGACACACGCAGGTGACAATGACACAGGTGTCCCCTCCCCTCTCACCGTTGACCCTGGCCGTGTCCCCCGCCGCTGTCACCTGGTGCAGCAGCACCGTCCCCTCGCTGCGCGGTGTCCCCAGGGCCAGCAGCCACCAGCGCGTCCCCAGCCCCGGGTGGCAGCGCGGGGACGGCCCCGGGGGCGGCGGCAGCAGCGGCTCCGTGGGGCTCAGCTCGCACCGGGGCGGCGCCAAAGAGGGACCCCAGAAACCCTGCAGCACCCCCAGGGCGTCTGGGGGGGAAAAAGAGGGGGTGAGATACAGGGACTGCCCCAAAAATACCCCAAAATTCCCCCAAAAATACCCAAAAACTGCCCCAAAATCCCCCCAAAACTGCCCCAAACACCCCCCCAAAAATCCCCCCAAAATCGCCCAAAACCGCCCCAAATACCCCCCAGAAATCCGGCAGCACCCCCAGAGCGTCTGGGGGGGAAAAAGAGGGGGTGAGATACAGGAACTCCCCCAAAAATACCCCAAAATCCCCCCAAAACTGCCCCAAACACCCCCCAGAAACCCTGCAGCACCCCCAGAGCGTCTGGGGGGGGAAAGGGAGAGGGTGAGATACAGGAAATTCCCAAAAATCCCCCAAAACCGCCCCAAATACCCCCCAGAAATCCGGCAGCACCCCCAGAGCATCTGGGGGAGGGAAACAGAGGGGGTGAGATATAGGGATGCCCCCAAAAATACCCCAAAATCCCCCCCCAAAATCCCCCCAAAAATACCCTAAAACTGCCCCAAAATCCCCCCCAAAATACCCCAAAACTGCCCCAAACAGCTGCCAAAAATCCCCCAAAACTGCCCCAAACACCCCCCAAAAATACCCCAAAATCCCCCCAAAAAATATCCCAGAAATACCCCAAAACTGCCCCCAACATCCCCCGGGAAATCCCCCAAAACCGCCCCAAACACCCCCCAAAATTCCCCCAAAACTGCCCCAAACACCCCCCAGGAATTCCCCCAAAAATCCCCCAAAACTCCTCCAAACATACCCCAATAATCCCCCAAAACTGCCCCAAATATCCCCCAAACCCTCCCCCAAAAAGCCCCAAAACTGCCCCAAACACCCCCCAAAAATACCCCAAAGCCGCCCCAAAACTGCCCCCAACACCCCCCGAAAAATGCCCCCAAAAATCCCCCAAAACTGCTCCAAACACCCCCCAGGAACTCCCCCCAAAACAGCCCAATAATACCCCAAACACCCCCCCAAAATACCCCAAAATGCCCCCTGAAAACATCCCAAAAATACCTCAAACTGCCCAAAATACCCACCAGGAAATCCCCCAAAAATACCCCAAAACCACCCCAGAACACCCCCAAAAATCGCCCCCAAGAACCCCCCAAAAATTGCCCTCAAAACCGCCCCAAAATCCCCCCAGAACGCCCCAAAAAACCCGAAAAATTGCCCCCCAAAAATCACCTCCAAACCCCCTCAAAAACCGCACCCAACCGCCCCCAAAATCCCCCCAAATTCCCCCCAAAAACCCCCCACAAATCACCCCCCAAAATCCCCAACAACTGCCCCCAAAACCCCTCAAAAGTCACGCTGAAACTCCCCCAAAAGCCCCAAAAATCGTCCCCAAACCCCCAAAAATCGCCCCCAAAACCCACCCAGATCCCCCCAAAAAATTGCCCCAAAATCGCCCCCAAACTCCCAAGAAATAACCCCCAAAACCCTCCCAAAAATCGCCCCTAACACCCCTCAGAAGGCCCCAAAACCCCCAAAAATCGCCCCCCAAAAATCGCCCCCCAAACCCTCCCAGAAACCCCCCAAAATCCCCAAAAACCACCCCCAAAACCCCCTCAGACCCTCCAAAAAACCCCCAAAATTTCCCCCAAAATCCCAAAGAAATCACCCCAAAATCCCCCCCAAAACCGCCCACAACCCCCCCAGAAACGCCCAAAAATTCCCAAAAACCACCCCAAACCCCCTCAGATCCCTCCAAAAAAACCCCAAAATTTCCCCCAAAACCCCCAAGAAATCACCCCAAAACCCCCAAAAATCGCCCCCAATCCCCCCAAAATGCCCCAAAACCCCCAAAATCGCCCCCTAGAAACCCCCAAAGAATCCCCAAAAACCACCCCCAAAACCCCCTCAGACCCTTCCAAAGAAACCCCAAAATTTCCCCCAAAACGCCCCCAAATCCCCCCCAGAACCCCCCCCAAAAATCGCCCCAAAATCCCCCCAAAACCCCCCCCAAATTGGGTCGGGGGTCTCTCACTGATGACGTCGAAGGTGTTCTGGGGGTCCCGGGGGGTCTCGGGGTGCGGGGGGACCCCAGGACCCCCAAAATTGCCCCCAAAACCCTCCCAGGTCTCCCCAAAAATCGCCCCCAAAACCTCCAAAAATCGCTCCCCAAAACCCTCCCAGGACCCCCCCAAAAAACTCCCCAAAACCCCCCAAAATCGTCCCCAAAACCCCCCCAAAATCCCCCCCAATTGGGTCGGGGGTCTCTCACCGATGACGTCGAAGGTGTTCTGGGGGTCCCGGGGGGTCTCGGGGTTCGGGAGGGCCCCAGGACCCCCCAAAACCCCCAAAAAACTCCCCAAAATTCCCCTCAAATCCCCCCAAAAATCGCCGCCAAAACTCCCCCAGAAACCCCCAGAAATGGCCCCAAAACCCCCCCAAAACCCCCAAAATTGGGTCGGGGGTCTCTCACCGATGACATTGAAGGTGTTCTGGGGGTCCCGGGAGGTCTCGGGGTGCGGGGGGACCCCAGGACCCCCAAAATTGCCCCCAAAACCCCCAAAAATGCCCCAAATCCCTCCCAAGACCCCCCAAAACTCCCCCAGAAACCCCCAGAAATCGCCCCAAAATCCCCCCGAATTGGGTCGGGGGTCTCTCACCGATGACGTCGAAGGTGTTCTGGGGGTCCCGGGGGGTCTCGGGGCTCGGGAGGGCCCCGGGACCCCCCAAAATTGCCCCCAAAAATGCCCCAAATCCCCCCCAAGACCCCCCAAAACTCCCCCAGAAACCCCCAGAAATTGCCCCAAAACCCCCCCGAATTGGGTCGGGGGTCTCTCACCGATGACGTCGAAGGTGTTCTGGGGGTCTCGGGGGGTCTCGGGGTGCGGGGGGGCCCCGGGACCCCCCAAAAGGCGGAGCAGGGCCCCGCGGGGGGAGGGGGCGCCGCGCCGGTCCAGCAGGGGGCAGCGCAGGGCGGGGGGCGGCTCCCCAAAAACCGCGACCCCTCCCCAAATATGGAACACACCTGGGGGGGGGGGGGGGCAGAAAAAAGGGGGTTTGGGGAGATTTAGGGGGGATTTGGGGGGTCCTGGAGGAATTTTGGGGGGTCCTGGGGGGATTTAGGGGGGATTTGGGGGGTCCTGGAGGAATTTTGGGGGGTCTTGGGGGGGGTTTTGGGGAGATTTAGGGGGGATTTGGGGGGTCCTGGAGGGATGTGGGGGGGTCTTGGGCGAGACTTGGGCAGATTTTGGGGGTCCCGGGGGGATTTTGGGGAGATCAAGAGAGGATCTGGGGATTTTTGGGGGAAGTTTGGGGGGTCCTGGGGGGTTTGGGGGGATTTAGGGTGGATTTCGAGGGTCCTGGAGGAATTTTGGGGGGGTCTTGGGGGGAAATTTGGGGAGATTTAGGGGGGATTTGGGGGGTCCTGAAGGGATTTTGGGGGGGTCCTGGAGGGGTTTGGGGGAGACTTGGGGAGATTTTGGGGGTCCCGGAGGGATTTTGGGGGAAAGTTCGGGGGGTCCTGAGGGGTTTGGGAAGATTTTGGGGGGATTTGGGGGATCCTGGGGGGGTTTGGGGGGATTTGGGGTGATCTTGGGGGGCCCTGGGGGGTTTAGGGACATTTTAAGGGGGGGATTTAGGGGATCCTGACGGGATTTTGGGAGATTTGGGGTGATTTTGGGGGGATTTGGGGGGGTCCTGGGTGGTTTTGGGGAGGTTTTGGGGGGATTTGAGGGGTCCTGGGGGGGTTTTGGGGGGATTTGAGGGGTCCTGGGGGGTTTTGGGGGGATTTGGGGATGTTTTGGGGGGGTGGGTGGTCTAGGGAGGATTTGGGGGAATTTGGGGGATTTGGGGGTTATCTGGGGGGGATTTTGGGGGGCCCTGAGGAGTTTAGGGACATTTTAAGGGGGGGATTTGGGGGGTCCTGGGGGTTTTGGGGAGATTTCGGGGGGTTTGGGTGGTCCTGGGGAGGTTTTGGGTGGATTTGGGGTGATTTTGGGTGGTCCTGGGGAGGTTTGGGGGGTCCTGAGGGGATTTTGGGGGATTTTGGGAGATTTGGGGGGGGATTTGGGGGAATTTGGGGGATTTGGGGTTATTTGGGATGATCTTGGGGGGCCCTGGGGGGTGTAGGGACATTTTTAAGGGGGGCATTTGGGGGGTCCTGGGGGTTTTGGGGAGATTTTGGGGGGATTTCGGGAGGATTTTGGGGAGTGTTTGGGGGCATTTGGGGGGGTTTGGGTGCTCCTGGGGAGGTTTTGGGGGGATTTGGGGTGTCCTGAGGGGATTTTGGGAGATTTGGGGTGATGTGGGGAGGATCTGGGGAGTCCTGGGGGGGTTTGGGGGATTTTGGGGAGATTTGGGGGGTCCTGGGGAGGTTTGGGGGGGTTTTGGGGGGTCGCAGAGGGGTCCTGGACAGGATTTGGGTTAGGGTTAGGGTTGAAAAGATTTGGGGGTGCCGGAGGGGGAATTTGGGGCTCCCGGGGGAATTTGGGGCGGTTTTAGGGAGGAAACCGAAATTTGGGGTAATTTTGGGTCGGGAATCTGGGGTCATGTCCCAATTTTTGGGGTTTCCGCGATTTGGGGTGTCCCGATTTTTGGGGTTTCCGCGTTTTAGGGCGTCCCCATTTTTGGGGTTTCTGGGATTTTTTGGGGGCATTTCCCAGGATTTGGGGGTCAGGGAGTGTTCCGGGGTTGGGATCCGCCGGGATTTGGGGTTTGGGGGGAAATTTTGGGGTCCCGATTTTGGGGTTTTTCGACCCCTCCTCACCCGCCAGCAGCAGCCACGCTCCCGCCATCGCTTTCGCTTTCGCTTCGGGCCACGCCCACTGCCCCAAAAACCCGCCCCAAAACCCCAAAATCCCCCAAAACCGCCCCAAAATGCCCCTCAGCGGCTTCGGCCACGCTCCAGACCCCAAAATTCCCCTCAAGAACCCCAAAAATTCGGGCTCAAACCTTCAAAAATCCCCCCCAAATTTCCCCCTCAGGGGCGCTGACCACGCCCACAGGGTTCTGGTTACGCCCCCACCTCAAATCGACCCAAAATGACCCAAAACCGCCCCAAAATTCCTCTCAGGGGCTTCGGCCGCGCCCCAAACCCCAAAATTCCCCTCAGACACCCCAAAACTTCGGGGTCAAACCCTCAAAAATCCCCCCCAAATTTCCCCCTCAGGTGCACTGACCACGCCCACAGAGCTCTGGCCACGCCCCCACCCCAAATCGACCCAAAATCCCCCCAAATCGCCCCAGAATTCCCCTCAGCTGCTCTGGCCGCGCCCCAAACCCCAAAATTCCCCTCAGACACCCCAAAATTTTGGGGTCAAACCCTCAAATTTCCCCCCAAATTTCCCCCTCAGGGGCGCTGACCACGCCCACAGAGCTCTGGCCACGCCCCTACCCCAAATCGACCCAAAATGCCCCAAAACCGCCCCAAATCCCCCGCAGGGGCTTCGGCCGCGCCCCAAACCCCAAAACTCCCCTCAGACACCCCAAAAATTTGGGTTCAAACCTTCAAAAATCCCCCCAAATTTCCCCCTCAGGGGCGCTGACCGCGCCCACGAAATTCTGGGCACGCCCCCATCCCAAACCCACTCCAAAACCCCCAAAATCGCCCCAAAATTCTCCTCAAGAACCCCAAAAATTTTGGGCCAATCCCTCAAAGAAACCTCAAATTTCCCCCTCGGAGGCTCTGGCCACGCCCATAGGGTTCTGACCACGCCCCCACACTACAAATTTCCATGCAGGTGATTTGGCCACGCCCCAAATTTCCATTTAAGGCGCTTGGCCCCGCCCCCATGACCTTGGCCACGCCCCCAGCCCGCGAAATTCCCCATTTTGGGGGTTTCGGACCCAAATCCAGGGGGGTTTTTGGGGTCTGGGGGTGCCAGGAGGGGTCCCAGAATCCCGGGGGGGGGTCCCCAAAATTTTTGTGGTGCTCAGGACCCCTCAAAATTCCCCCAAAAAATTGAGAGTTGAACCTCAATATAAAACAAAAACCTGAATTTTGGGTTTTTTTTTTGGGAATTTAATGGGATTTTTAGGACTGGGGGGGTTCAGGATTTTTGGGGTGGTCCCAAAATATTTTTGGGGGGGGTCCCCAAAATTTTGGGGGTGTCAGGGCTTGGCCTGGAGCTCCTGCTGGAGGCGGCCCAGGAGCTCGCGCTGCTGCTCCGAGCGCCGCTCCAGCTCCTGCATCTGCTGCTCGTAGCGCTTCCTAAATGGGGCGAAAAACGGGGTGAAAAACGGGGATTTTGGGCAAAAAATGGGAATTTGGGGGGAGAAATGGGGATTTTGGGGGGAGAAATGGGGATTTTGTGAAGGAAATATGGATTTTGGGGAGGAATAACGGTGATTTTAGGAAAGAAAATAGGGATTTTTGGGGAAAAATTGGAATTTTCCCCATTTTCCGTTTTTTTTTTCCCCATTTCCCCCCCCTATTTTTCTCAATTTTCCCCACATTTTTACCCAAAATCCCCGTTTTTCACCCCAAACCAGGCTCACATCCCTCCACTGATTTACTCCAGCCTTTTTTCCCATTTTTCCCTCATTTTCCCCATTTTTCCCTCATTTTCCCCCATTTTTCCTCCCATTTTTCTCCATTTTCCCCCATTTTTCTCAATTTCCTCCCATTTCCCAATTTTTCCCCATTTTTGCCCCAAATCCCCATTTTTCACCCCAAACCAGATCCACATCTCCCCACTGATTTACTCTAGCCTTTTTCCCCATTTTCCCCCCATTTTTTCCCATCTTCTCCATTTTTTCCCAATTTTTTCCCATTTTTCCCATTTTTTCCCTTTTTCCCCCTTTTTGCCCAAAATCCCCATTTTTCACCCCAAACCAAACTCACATTTCCCCACTGATGTGCTCCAGCCATTTTCCCCATTTTTCTCTTGATTTTTCCTCCCATTTTTCTCCATTTTTCTGCATTTTTCTCCATTTCCTCCCAAATTTTTCCCATTTTTTCCCATTTTTTCCCCATTTTTGCCCCAAATCTCCATTTTTCACCCCAAACCAAACTCACATCTCCCCACTAATGCACTCCAGCCATTTTCCTCATTTTTCCCTTGATTTTTCCTCCCATTTATCTCAATTTTCTCCCACTTTTTCCCATTTTTTTTCCCATTTTCTCCCCATTTTTTCCCATTTTTCCCTTTTTTCCCCTTTTTGCCCAAAATCCCCGTTTTTCCCCCCAAACCAGACCCACATTTCCCCACTGATGTGCTCCAGCCATTTTCCCCATTTTTCCCTTGACTTTTCCTCCCATTTTTCTCAATTTTCTCCCACTTTTTCCCATTTTTTTTCCCATTTTTTTCCTATTTTTCCCATTTTTGCCCAAAATCCCCGTTTTTCCCCCCAAACCGAACCCACATTTCCCCGCTGATGTACTCCAGCCTTTTTTCCCATTTTTCCCTTGATTTTTTCTCCTATTTTTCTCAATTTTCTCCCACTTTTTCCCTTCTTTTTTTCATTTTTCCCATTTTTCCCAATTTTTTTCCCATTTTTCCCCCTTTTTGCCCAAAATCCCCGTTTTTCCCCCCAAACCGCACCCACATTTCCCCGCTGATGTACTCCAGCCGTTTCCCCACGGTGTTTTTGGCCTCCTCCAGGTCCTGCTTGACCAAAACGGGGCCCAAAAGTTTAAAAATGGTGGTGGAGTCGTCCAGCAAATTCAGCTCCTGGAAATTGGGGAGAAAAATCCAAAGTTTGGGAAAAGGGGAGAAAAAAAATTGGGGGTTTTGGGTGGGAAAAAATGGGAAATTCAGGCAAAAAAAATTGGGATTTTTGGGGGGGAAAATGGGATTTTTTTTGGAGAAAAATCCAAATTTTGGGAAAAGGGGAGAAAAAAATTGGGGGTTTTTGGGCGGGAAAAAAAATGGGGAATTCGGGCAAAAAAATGGGATTTTTTTTCAGGGGAAAAATGGGATTTTTGGGCAGGTAAAAGTGAGAATTTTGGGGAAAAAATGGGGATTTTGGGGGGGCAAAATGAGGTGGAAATGGGGATTTTTTGGGAGAAAAAATGGGGATTTTGGGGTTATTTTCAGGGCAGATTTTGGGTTATTTTCAAGGCAGTTTTGGGTTATTTTTGGGGCATTTTGGGGGTAGTTTTGGGTTATTTTTAGGTTATTTTTGGGGCAGTTTTTGGGTTATTTTTGGGGCAGTTTTGGGGTATTTTAGGGCAGTTTTTGGCACAGTCCTGGGGAATTTTTGGGGAAGTTTTGCCTCAATTTTGGGTTATTTTCAGGGCAGTTTGGGATCGTTTTCAAGGAAGTTGTGGGCTTATTTTTGGGGCATTTTTGGGGCATTTTCTGGGGCAGTCTTAGATTATTTTTAGGTAATTTTTGAGGCATTTTCAGGGCAGTTTTGAGTTATTTTTGGCTTATTTTTGGGGAATTATCTGGGGCAGTTTTAGGTTAATATTGGGGCATTTTCTGGGGCAGTTTTGGGGTTATTTTGGGGGCAGTTTTGGATTATTTACAGGGCAGTTTGGGCTTATTTTCAGGTTATTTTTGGGAGATTTCTGACTCAATTTTGGGGCAGTTTTGGGTTATTTTTGGGGCAGTTTTTGGTTATTTTTAGGGCAGTTTTGGGCTTATTTGTGGGGCAGTTTCTGGGGCAGTTTTAGAACATTTTTAGGTTATTTTTGGGGCATTTTTGCATTATTTTCAGGGCAGTTTTGGGTTTATTTTTGGGGCATTTTTGGGGCATTTTCTGGGGCAGTTTTTGGTTATTTTAGGTTATTTTTGAGGTTATTTTTGGGGCAGTTTTAGAGCATTTTCAGGGCAGTATTGGGGCATTTTCTGGGGCATTTTTGGGTTATTTTTGGGGCAGTTTTGGATTATTTTCAGGGCAGTTTTGGGTTTATTTTTGGGACATTTTCTGGGGCAGTTTTAGATTATTTTTAGGTTATTTTTGGGGCATTTTCAGGGGCATTTTTGGGGCATTTTCTGCGGCAGTTTTAGGTCATTTTCAGGTGATTTTTGGGGTTATTTTTGGGTTATTTTGGGGGCAGTTTTAGATCATTTTCAGGTTATTTTTGGGGTTATTTTTGGGTTATTTCTGGGGCAGTTATAGGTCATTTTAGGGTGATTTTTGGGGCATTTTCTGGGTCAGTTTTGGGTCATTTTCAGGTGATTTTTGGGGCATTTTCTGGGTCAGTTTTGGGTCATTTTCAGGTGATTTTTGGGGTTATTTTTGGGTTATTTCTGGGTCAGTTTTGGGTCATTTCCAGGTGATTTTTGGGGTGATTGGCGCCCCCCACGCACCTCCTGCACGATGTTGTTCTCCGTCAGCTGCGTCTCCAGTTTCTGCCGCGCCGCCACCCGCCCGGCCCAGCTCTGGGGACGGGGGGGGACCCCAAAACCGCGGCTCAGGGGGACCCCAAAACCCCAACACGGCCCTGGGACCCCCCCCAAAAAATAACGGGGGGACCCAGAGGGGTTTGGAGGGTCTGGAGGGGTTTCTGGGGAGGGTCTGGGGGTCCCTGGTTTGGAGGATTTTTGGGGGTTCCTGGAGATTTCTGGGGGTCCCTGGAGATTTTGAGGGGGGATTTTGGGGGACTTGGAGGATTTTTGGGGGGTCTTGCAGGGATTTTGGGGGTCCAAAGGGGATTTGAGGGGAGATTTTGGGGGTTTTGGAGGATTTTTGGGGGTCACAGAAGATTTTGGGGGATCTGGAGGATTTTGGGGGGTCTGGAGGATTTTTGGGGGGCCCAGGAGATTTTGAGGGGGGATTTTGGGGGGGGTTTGGAGGATTTTTGGGGGTTCCTGGAGATTTTTGGGGGTCCCAGGAGATTTTTGGGGGTCCCTGGACATTTTGAGGGGGGATTTTGGGGGCATTTGGAGGATTTTTGGGGGGTCTTGCGGGGATTTTGGGGGTCCCAGGAGGTTTTTGTGGAGGTTTTGGGGGTTCCAGGGATTTTTGAGAAGATTCTGGGGAGATTTGGGGGTCCCAGGAAGATTTTGAGGGGGAATTTTGGGAGGTCTCGAGGATTGTTGGGGGTCCCAGGAGATTTTTGGGGAGGGTTTGGGGGTCCCAGGGGGTTTTGGGGGTTCCAAAGGGTTTTTGGGGGATCCCAGGAGATTTTGGGGGGAACTTTGGGGGGTCTGGAGGATTTTTGGGGGTCCCAGGAGATTTTTGGGGAGGCTTTGGGGGTCCCAGGAGATTTTGGGGGGGATCTTAGGGGGTTTGGAGGATTTTTGGGGGTCCTAGGAGAGGTTTAGGGGAGATTTTGGGGGTCCCAGGGGGATCTGGGGCATCTGAAGGATTTTTGGGGGGTCCCAGGAGATTTTTGGGGGAATTTTGGGGGGTCTGGAGGATTTTTGAGGGTCCCAGGAGGTTTTTGGGGAGAGTTTGGGGGTCCCAGGAGATTTTTGGGGGGATTTTAGGGGGTTTGGAGGATTTTTGGGGGTCCTAGGAGAGGTTTTGGGGGTCCCAGGGGGATTTGGGGGGATTTGAAGGATTTTTGGGGGGTCCCAGGTGGTTTTTGGGGAGGTTCAGGGGGTCCCAGGGGGTTTTGGGGTGTGCTTGAGAATTTTTGGGGCTCCCAGGAGGTTTTTTAGGAGATTTTGGGGGTCCCACAGAGATTTTGGGGACATTTGAGAAGCTCCAGAAGAGTTTTGGGGAGTTCTGAGAGGATTTGGGGGGTCCCAGGGACTGTTTTGAGGAATTTTGGGGAGATTTTGGGGGTCCCAGGGGTTTTTGGGGGTCCCAGAGGGGATTTTGGGGGGTTCCAGGGGGGATTTTTGGGGAGATTTTTGGGATTTTTTGGGGTCTCACCTTTCTGTAACTGCTGATATTTCTCCAGCTCCCCCTGGAGCTTCTTCTGCAGCGGCTCCGCCATGGGGGGGGGGGGGGGGGGGCGCTTTTTTTTGGGGAGAATTTTGGGAATTTTGGGGTCACTCCCCCCGAAACCCCCAAATTCCCCCCTGAGCCCTCAGGGATCGCCCCAAAAACATCCAAAAATCCTCCCCCCCAAAACCCAACCCACGTCCCTCCAAACCCCCCCAGAACCCCCCAAAATCCTCTTGGGACCCCAAAAATGCCCTCGGGACCCCCAAATTCCCCCCAGGACCCCCAAATTACCCTCAGGACTCTCAAATTCCCTCCAGAACCCCCAAATCTCCTCCTGCCCGCTCCAAACCTTTCCAGGACCCTCCCGAATTTCCCTGCCAGACCCCGAACCTTCGAATCGCCCCAAAATGCCTCAAAATGTCCCCAAATCCCCCAAATTTCCCCTCCCCCCCGCCCCCAATTTTCACCCTCCGCTCCGCGCGGCTCCAACGCTTCAGGCCACGCCTACCTCCGCTCTGCGCATGCGCCACACACCCGGAAACCACGCCCCTGCCGCTAAGCCACGCCCATTTCCCCGTATATGGACATCACCCCTCAGCGCTGGCCACGCCCCCTCGCGGCGCCCCGGCCGCGGCCCGCGCTGCTCCCCTCTTCCCCCGGGGGGGATTTTGGGGTTTTTGGGGCCGCCGGAGGTGAGAGAGAGGCGGGGAGGGCTCCGGGATGGGCCCGAGGCGGCGGCGATGGCGGCGGAGGGCGGCGAAGGCGGCGCTGGCGGCGCTGGGGGTGGCGGTGCTGGCGCTGCTGGGCAGCGGCCGGGCCGAGGAGCTGCTGGCGGCGGCCATGGCGGCCTGGGGGGAGGGGCGGGGGGGCTGGGGGGAGGGGGGGGACGGGGACGAGTGGGGGATGGGCGTGGGGGGCGAGGGGGATGGGAATTGGGGCGGTGGGTTCGTGAATGGGGGGCGTGGGAAATGGGCGGGGTTTGTGAATGGGGAGCGTGGGAACGGGGCGGGGTTTGTGATTGGGGGGCGTGGGAACGGGGCGGGGCTTGCGAACGGGGGCGCGGGGTTTGTGAATGGGGAGGGCGCGGGCGTCCCGAATGAGGGCGCGGGCGGCGGGAAATGGGGCTCGGGGCTCCTCAATGGGAGCTCGAAGATCGCGAGTGGGGGTCCCTGGGGGGGAACTGGGGGTCCCGGTGGTGCCAGTGGGGGTCCTGGGGGTGTCATTGGGGATCCCGGGGTTGGAATTGGGGGTCCCGGTGGTGCCATTGGGGGTCCCGGTGCCGTAACCGGGGTTCCCCCGCCGCCGCCCGCCTGCCTGGCGCTGCTCTCGGGGGGCTCCGCCGATCTCCCCCCTCCCCTTTTGGGGTCCCCGCGCCCCCCCCAGGTGCTGCTGTCGCCGCCTCCGTGCGCGCCCCCGGCCCCGTTCCTGCTGATCCTCGTGCCCAGCGCGCCCCCGCACCTGCAGCGCCGCCTCGCCGTGCGCGACACCTGGGGCGGGCCCTGGGCGGGCTCGGCGGCGCCCCCCGCCCGCACCGTGTTCGTGCTGGGGACCCCCCGAGACCCCCGCGAGCAGCGGGAGCTGCTGGCCGAGTCGCGACAGCACGGCGACATCCTGCAGGGCGACTTCGCCGACAGCTACGCCAACCTGACCCGCAAGACGCTGCTGCTGCTGCGCTGGGCCCGCGCCTGCTGCGCGGCCGCGCCCTTCCTGCTCAAAGCCGACGACGACGTCTTTATCAACGTGCCCGCTGTCGCGACATTCCTGGCGTCGTGGCGCGACGCGCCCGCGCGGCTCTACCTGGGCCGCGTGCACTGGCGGGTGGCGCCGAACCGCGACCCGCGCAGCCGGCACTATGTCGCGGAGGCGCTGTACCCGCTGTCGCGATACCCGCCCTACTGCAGCGGCACGGCCTACGTGCTGTCGCGGCGGGCGGCGGGCGCGGTGCTGCGGGCGGGTTTCGGGGCGGTGCCGGTGGGGTTGCCGGAGGATGTGTGGGTGGGGGTGGCGGCGCGGCGGGCGGGGGTGTGGGCGCGGCACTCGGCGCGGTTCGGGGGCTCGCTGCGGTTCCCGCCCGAGCGCTGCTGCCTGGCCCGGGCGCTGCTGAGCGCGCACCGCGTGCGGCCCCGGGAGCTGCGCGGGGTCTGGGGGCGCCTCCCCGGGGAGTGCGGGGGGCTCTGGGCCCTGCTGGGGGTGCTGCGGTGCCGCCTGATGGCCCTGGGGGAGGCGCTGTGGGGAGGGGGCGGCGGGGATCCCGAGTGACGTCGTGGGACGGGGGAATCCCGCTCCTTCTGCCTTCGCGGGAAGGTGTGTTGGAGGTGACGTCATGGGAAGGGGGAATCCCCCCATTCAGCGTTGGAGGTGGTGGTGGCGTCATAGTAAGTGACGTCATAACGGGGGAAACCCCCCCCCTTCTCCCCTGTGGGGGCGTTGTAGTTGGGCGGTGACGTCATGGGGAGTGACGTCATGATAGGGGAAACCCCCCACACACACCTGTGGAGGCAGAATGGTTGGGAGTGACGTCATGGGAGGACGGGAATCCCCGTCCCTCTCCTTTCCCTGGAGGGTGTGTTGGGGGTGACGTCATGGGGAGTGACGTCATGGGACGGGGGAATCCCTGTCCTCCTCCCCTCTCCCCCCATGGAGACTGGGGTTGGGGGTGACGTCATGGGAAGTGATGTCATGAGAGGGGAACACACCCCTCCCCCCTCCTGCGGGGGGGCAGAGCTGTTGAGGGTGACGTCATGGGGGTGTGACGTCAGAGGTTTTGGGGACCTCCCCCCAAATGGAGACAGTGGCTGGGGGTGACATCACGGGGGTGTGATGTCACAAGGGAGTGACGTCACAGGTGTGAGAACCCTCCCCCCAATGGGGACAGGGGGCTGCAGGTGACGTCACAGAGTGGTGACATCACAGAGCGGTGACATCACAGCTTTGGGGAATTCCCCCAATGGGGACAGTGATGTGGGGTGATGTCATGGAACGGGAGTGACATCATATCGTGACATCATGGGGAGTGATGTCATGGCTTTGGGGAACCTCCCCCCCCAATGGGGACAGTGTCTGGGGGTGACGTCACGGATTGGGAGTGATGTCATGGGTTGGTGACGTCATGGGCTGTCACCGGACCTGGCACAGTGACACCGGTGTCACCTGGGTGTGACACAGAGCTGGCACGGTGACAGGCGTGTCACCCGGATGTCACCTGGAAGCGTCACCCAGACACGGAGCTGGGACGGTGACACAGCCGGATGTCACCTGGATGTGACACAGGGACACGGAGCCGGCTCGGGGACTCCGATGTCACCTGGGTGTGACAAAGTGACACGGGTCTGGCTCGAGGACACAGCTGTCACCTGGATGTGACACAGAGCTGGCACGGTGACACAGCTGTCACCTGGGTGTCACCCGGGTGTGACACACGGACACGGCTGTCACACAGACACGGAGCTGGGACAGTGACACAGCCGGATGTCACCTGGATGTGACACGGACACGGAGCTGGCACAGTGACCTGGCTGTCACCTGGGTGTGACATGGAGCTGGCTCGACACAGGTGTGACACAAGGAGCAGAGGTGTGACACCAATGTCACCTGGGTGTCACCCGGGTGTGACACACGGACACGGAGCTGGGACGGTGACGCAGCCGGGTGTCACCTGGATGTGACACAGGGACATGGAACTGGCTCGGGGACACCGATGTCACCGGGATGTCACCTGGAGCTGGCACAGTGACACCAACGTCACCTGGATGTCACCTGGATGTGACACAAGGACACGGGTGTGACACAGGTGTGATACCGATGTCACCTGGGTGTGACACAAGGACACAAATGTGACAGGGATGTCACCTGGACCTGGCACAGTGACACAGGTGTGACAGGGATGTCACCTGGATGTGACACAAGGACACAGGTGTGACAGGGATGTCACCTGCACCTGGCGCGGTGACACTGATGTCACCTGGATGTCACCCAGATGTGACACAAGGACACGGGTGTGACACGGGTGTGATCACCGATGTCACCTGCACCTGGCACAGTGACACTGATGTCACCTGGGTGTGACGCAAGGACATTGATGTGACAGGGATGTCACCCGGACCTGGCACAGTGACACTGGGTGTGACACCGCTGTCACCTGGGTGTGACACAAGCACACAAGTGTCACAGGGATGTCACCTGGACGTGACACGGGTGTGACACCGCTGTCCCCCCCAATAAAGTCCCAGCGCCGGTGACACCGAGGGGACCTCGTCTGGGGGAGGGGACACTGGGGACACCCCAAAATCGGGATGGGGACACTTTGGGGACCCCAAAATCGGGATGGGGACATTCTGGGGACCCCAAAATTTGGGACACTTTAGGGACCCCAAAATTGGGATGGGGACATTTTGGGGACACCCCAAAATTGGGATGGGGACCCCAAAAATGGAATGGGGACACTTTGGGGACCTCAAAATTGTGATGGGGACATTTTGGGGACCCAAAAATGGGGGGAGGGGACATTGGGGACCCCCAAAATTGGGGAGAGGACCCCAAAACTGGGATGGGAACATTTGGGGACCCCCAAAATCGGGATGGGGACATTTTGGTACCCCAAAATGGGGATGGGGACCCCCAAAATTGGGATTGCACCCCAAAATCGGGATGGGGACACTTTGGGACCCCAAAATTGGGATGGGGACCCCAAAACTGGGGATGGGACACCTTGGGGACCCCCAAAAATTGGGATGAGACCCCAAAATGGAGGCGGGGGACATCTGGGGACCCCAAAAATTGAGATGGGACCCCAAAACTGGGGAAGGGACCCCAAAATTTGAGATGGGGACACTTTGGGGGACCCCCAAAAATGGGGCTGGGACCCCAAAACTGGGGGAGAGGGGACACTGGGGACCCCAAACTTGGGGACAAATCCGAGTGCAGCCACCCCAAAGTCGCCGCCCCCCAAATTTATTTCCGGAACCGCTCCAGGGCCCCCCTGTTTGGGGGGGATCCCCCCAATTTTGGGGCTTTTCCCCCCAATTTTGATCCAGGACCTCCCTTCTGCCTCTTCCTCTTGATTTTGGTTTTTTCCCCATTTTTTTGCCCAATTTTTGGGGTTTTTTTCCCCAATTTTTTCTCAATTTTTTGGGCGTTTCCTTCCCCTTTTTCCTGATTTTTTGGGGTTTTTTCTCCCACTTTTTGGAGCTTTTCTCCCAATTTTTTCCCCTTTTTTGGGGGGTTTTCTCCCTTTTTGTTTGCAGATTTTTGGAGGTTTTCTCCCAGTTTGTTCCCAGATTTTTGGGGGGTTTTCCCCTCTTTTTTCCTCTTTTTTTTGGGGGGTTCTTCCTGGTTTTTCTCCTTCTGCTCCAAACTCTGCCGGATCCGGGCCTGGGGAGGGAAAAATGCAAAATTTGGGACTCCTCCCAAAAATCCCCGGAATTTCCCAAAAACCACACCCCAAAATTCCCCAAAAAATCTCAAAAAAAATCCCCAAAAAGTAAAGAAAAAAAAACTCCCAAAAATGTCCCCAAGAAATTTCTGAAAGTAAAAAAAAAAATCTCCCCAAACTTCCCATAAAATTCCCAACAAAATTCCCCCAAAATCCCTGTAAGAAACTTCCCAAAAACTTCCCAAGAAATACTGCAAAAAATCCCCCAAAATTAAAAAAAAACCCATAAAAATTCCCCAAAAATTCTGAAAAAATTCTGAAAAACATCTTAGAAATTTCCCAAAAAATTCTGAATAATGTTCCTAAATGAACCCCAAAAATTCCCAAAACTCCCCAAAAAATTCCCAAAACTCCCCAAAATTCTCAGAAGAATACTCAAAAAATCCCCAAAAAATCCTCAAATATTCTAATAAAAATCTCTCAAAATATTCCCATAAAAATCCCAAAATTCCCCCCAAAAATGTTTTCAAAAAATTCCCCCAAAATCTTGAAAATTCCTCCCAAAAATCCCCCAAAAATTCCAATAAAAATCCAAAAAATATCCACTGAAAATCCCAAAAAAATCCACTGAAAATCCCAAAAAATAAAAAAATTCTAATAAAAATCCCAAAAAATTCTTGAAAATAAAACCCAAAAAATATCCCCCAAGAAATTCCAATAAAAATCCAAAAAATTCTTTTAAAAAATCCCCAAAAAATCCCAAAACATTCTTTAAAAAAATCCCAAAAATCCCAATTAAAATACCCCTAAAAATCCAGTAAAAATCCCCAAAATTCTTTTTAAAAATCCCCAAAATTCCAATAAGAACCCCCAAAAAATTCCAATAAAAATCCAAAAATTGTTTAAAAAAATCCCAAAAATCCCAATAAAAATCCCAAAAAATCCCAAATAAATCCAATAAAAATCCCAAAAAAATCTCAAAAAAAAAAATCCAATGAAAATCCAGAACAATCTCCAAAAATTCCAATAAAAATCCCCCAAAATTCCAATAAAAATCCAAAAAAAATCTCCAAAAACATCCCCAAAAATCCAACAAAAATCCCATTAAATCTCAAAAAAAATCCAATGAAAATCCCCAAAAATCCCAATAAAAATCCCAAAAAACCCCCCAAAAATTCCAAAAAAATCCCAAACAATCCCCAAAAAATCCAAAAAAACCACAAAAAAATTCCAAGACAAATCCCCAAAAATCCCCCAAAAATTCAAATAAAAATCCCCAAAAATCTCCAAAAAATCAAAAAAAATTCCAATACAAATCACAAAAAACCCCAGAAAAATCCAATAAAAATGCCCCAAAAATCCAATGAAAATCCCAAAAAATCCCAAATAAATCCAATGAAAATCTCAAAAAATGCCTAAAAGTCCAATAAAAGTCCCAAAAAAATCCCCCCAAAATTCCAATGAAAATTCCCAAAAAATCCAATAAAAATCCCAAAAAAATCTCAAAAAAATCCAATGAAAATCCCCAAAAATCCCAAAGAAATCCTATAAAAATCTCAAAAAAAAATCCAACAAAAATCCCCAAAAATCTCCAAAAAATCCAATGAAAATCCCAAAAAATCCCCCAAAAAATCCCAAAAGATTCCAACAAAAATCCCAAAAAATCCAATTAAAATCCCAAAAAATCCCAAATAAATCCAATAAAAACATCAAAAAATCCAATAAAAACACCAAAAAATCTCCAAAAATATCCAATGACAAAAAAATCACCAAAAAATCAATGAAAAATCCCCCCAAAAAATCAATGAAAAATCCCCAAAAAAATCCAACAAAATCCCATTAAATCCCAAAAAAATTCCAATAAAAATTCCCCAAAAAAAATCTAAAAAATTCCGAAAAAATCCCCAAAGCTCCCAATGAAAATCCCAACCAAACCCCACTAAAATTCCCCCAAATTTTGCCCAAAATCCGCGGATTTCAGCCCAGACCCACCCTGGTCTCCTCGTGCTGCCGCTGCCGCCGCCGCAGCTCCGGGGCCCGACCCCGGTGGCGCCTCCGGGGACGGAACTTGGGCTTGGAAGTGGGGTCAAAACCCTGGGAAACGGGAAAATGGGGAAAATAATGGGGAAAAATGGGGAAAATGAGGAAAATTGGGGATTTTAGGAAGAAAAATGGGGAAAATTGGGGGGAAAAATGGGGAAATAATGGGGGAATAATGGGGCAATAATGGGGGAAATTGGGTTTGGAATTGGGGTCAAAACCCTGGGAAACGGGAAAAAAGGGGAAAAACTGGGGAAAATTGGGGGGAAAAATGGGGGAAAAATGGGGAAATAATGGGGGAAATGGGGAAATAATGGGGAAATAATGGGGGCGAATTTGGTTTGGAATTGGGGTCAAAACCCTGGGAAATGGGAAAATAATGGGGAAAATTGGGGAAAATGGGGAAATAATGGGGAAAAATGGGGGGAAATTGGGTTTGGAACTGAGGTCAAAGCCCTGGGAAATGGGAAAAAAAAAGGGAAAAAATGGGGAAATAATGGGGGAATAATGGGGCAATAATGGGGGAAATTGGGTTTGGAATTGGGGTCAAAACCCTGGGAAACGGGAAAAAATGGGAAAAACTGGAGAAAATTGGGGAAAATTGGGGATTTTAGGGAGAAAAATGGGGAAAATTGGGGGGAAAATGGGGGAAAAATGGGGAAAAATGGGGAAATAATGGGGGAAATGGGGAAATAATGGGGAAAATGGGAGGAAACGGGAAAATAATGGGGAAATAATGGGGAAAAATGGGATTTTGGGGAGAAAATGGGGAAAAAAAGGGGAAATAATGGGGGGAAAATGGGGAAATAATGGGGAAATAATGGGGGAAAATGGGGAAATAATGGGGAAATAATGGGGGAAAATGGGGGCGAATTTGGTTTGGAATTGGGGTCAAAACCCTGGGAAATGGGAAAATAATGGGGAAATTGGGGAAAATGGGGAAATAATGGGGAAAAATGGGGGGAAATTGGGTTTGGAACTGAGGTCAAAGCCCTGGGAAATGGGAAAAAAAAGGGGAAAAATGGGGAAATAATGGGGGAATAATGGGGAAATAATGGGGGAAATTGGGGGAAAATGGGTTTGGAATTGGGGTCAAAACCCTGTGAAACGGGAAAATAATGGGGAAATTGGGGAAAATTGGGATTTTGGGGGGAAATAATGGGGAAAAATTGGGAAAAATTGGGGATTTTGGGGGGAAAAATGGGAAAAATGGGGAAAATTTGGGGATTTTGGGGAGAAAAATGGGGAAAATTGGGAAAATAATGGGGAAATAATGGGGCAAATTGGGGAGAAATTTGGTTTGGAATTGGGGTCAAAACCCTGGGAAAGGGGAAAAATAATGGGGAAAAATGGAAAAATTTGGGGAAAAATAGGGAAATAATGGGGAAATAATGGGGAAGTAATGGGGAAAATTTGGTTTGGAATTGGGGTCAAAACCCTGGGAAATGGGAAAAAATGGGGAAATTGGGAAAAATGGGGAAAAAATGGGGGAAATTGGGAAAAAATGGGGATTTTGGGGGCAAAAATGGGGAAATAATGGGGGAAATTGGGGAAATAATGGGGGAATAATGGGGAAAAATGGGGGAAATAATGGGGGAAATGGGAAAAATTTGGGGGAAATGGGTAAATAATGGGGAAAAGTGGGAGGAAACGGGGAAAATAATGAGGAAAAATGGGATTTTGGGGAGCAAATGGGGAAAAAAGGGGAAATAATGGGGGGAAAACGGGGAAATAATGGGGGAATAATGGGGGGGAATTTGGTTTGGAATTGGGGTCAAAACCCGGGAAAATGAGGAAAATTGGGGATTTTGGGGAGAAAAATGGGGAAAATTGGGGAAAATTTGGGGATTTGGGGGGAAAATGGGGAAAATTTGGGGATTTTGGGGAGAAAAATTGGGAAAATTGGGGAAATAATGGGGGAAATTGGCTTTGGAATTGGGGTCAAAACCCTGGGAAAGGGGAAAATAATGGAGAAAATAATGGGGGAAAATTTGGGGAAAATTTGGAGAAAAATGGGGGAAAAATGGGGAAATAATGGGCGAAATTGGGTTTGGAATTGGAGTCAAAGCCCTGGAAACGGTAAAAATGGGGAAAATTGGGAAAAATTGGGGAAAAATGGGGGAAATTTGGGAAATAATGGGGAAAAATGGGGGGGAATTGGGTTTGGAATTGGGGTCAAAACTCTGGGAAATGGGAAAAAATGGGGAAATAATGGGGGAAAATGGGGAAATTTGGGGCAAATTGGGGATTTTGGGGGTAAAAATGGGGAAAATGGGGAAAAATGGGGGAATAATGGTGGAAATTGGAGGGAAATTGGGTTTGGAATTGGGGTCAAAACCCTGGGAAATGGGAAAATAATGGGAAAATTGGGAAATAAGGGGGGAAATTGGGTTTGGAATTGGGGTCAAAGCCCTAGGAAACGGGAAAATAATGGGGAAAATTGGGAAAAATTGGGGATTTTGGGGAGAAAAATGGGGAAAATTCGGGAAATAATGGGGAAAAATGGGGGGAAATGGAGAAAAAAGGAGAATTTGGGGGTGGAATATGGGGGGAAAATGGGGAAAAATGGGGATTTTGGGGGGAAAATGGAGATTTTAGGGAAATAAATGGGGATTTTGGGGGTGGGAAATGGGGAAGAATTGGGGAAAAATTGGGAAAAGGGGGAAAATGGGATTTTTGGGGGGGCAATTTGGGGGGAAATGGGGGAAATGTTGATTTTGGGGGTGGGAAACGGGGAAAATGGGGATTTTGAGGGAGATTTTGGGAAAAATAGAGGAGAAATGGGGAAAAATGGGGATTTTGGGGGTGGGAAATTTGGGGGAAAATAGAGCGAAAATGGGGGAATTTGGGGAGAGAAATGGGGAAAACTGGGAGGAAATTTTGGGAGGAAATTTTGGGGTAAAATTTGGGCTAACTTTGGGCTGATTTTAGGGTGGATTTGGGGTGGATTTTGGGGTGAAATTTGGGCTGATTTTGGGGTGGATTTGGGGGTGATTTTGGGGTGGATTTGGGGGTGATTTTGGGCTGATTTTAGGGTGGATTTGGGGGTGATTTTGGGGTGGATTTTGGGGTGCAATGTGTGGATTTTGGGGTGAAATTTGGGCTGATTTTGAGCTGATTTTAGGGTGGATATGGGGGTGATTTGGGGCTGGTTTTGGGATGATTTTGGGGTGGATTTTGGGGTGCAAAGTGGGATTTTGGGGTGAATTTGGGACTGATTTTGGGGTAATTTTGGGGTACATTTTGGGGTGCAAGGTGTGGATTTTGGGGTGAAATTTGGGCTGATTTTAGGGTGGATTTGGGGGTGATTTGGGGCTGGTTTTGGGGTGATTTTGGGGTGGATTTTGGGGTGAAATTTGGGCTGATTTTAGGGTGGATTTGGGGGTGATTTTGGGCTGATTTTGGGGTAATTTTGGGCTGATTTTAGGGTGGATTTGGGGGTGATTTTGGGCTGATTTTGGGGTAATTTTGCGGGTGATTTTAGGGTGGATTTGGGGGTGATTTGGGGCTGTTTTTGGGGTGGATTTTGGGGTGAAATTTGGGCTGATTTTAGGGTGGATTTGGGGCTGATTTTGGGCTGATTTTAGGGTGGATTTCGGGGTGATTTGGGGCTGTTTTTGGGGTGATTTGGGGGTGGATTTGGGGGTGATTTTGGGCTGATTTTGGGGTAATTTTGGGGGTGATTTTAGGGTGGCTTTGGGGCTGATTTTGGGGTGATTTTAGGGTAATTTTGGGGTGGATTTGGGGCTCACCAGGCGCTGCACCCTCTCCTGGTGCTTCTGCTCCAGCCCGGCCGTGTCCACGCGCGACAGCAGCGCCGGCTCCGGGGTCAGCAGCTCCGCCGGGATCTGGGGGGAAAAAACCAAACTTTGGGCAAAAATGGAAATTTGGGGGGAAAAATGGGAATTAGGGGGGAAAATCCAAGGATTTGGGGAAGAAAAATGGGAATTGTGGGGGAAAGAAATGGGGATTTTGGGAAAGAATGGGAATTTAGGGGGAAAATGGGAATTGTGGGGGAAAGGAGCAGGGATTTGGGGGGAAAAAGGGGTTTGGGGAAATAAATGGGGATTTGGGAAAAGCAATGGGGATTTGGGGGATTTTGGGGATTTTTTACCTTTTCCAGCAGCGCCTTCACCTCCCCCTCCCCAAACTCGCAGATTTTGGGGTGAATTTGGGGAATTTTGGGGATTTTTTTATCTCCCACCCCCCAAACTTGCAGTTTTTGGGGTGAATTTGGGAATTTTGGGGTAAATTTGGGAATTTTGCGGTGAATTTGGGGAATTCTGGAGTGAATTTTTGTGGAATTTGGGTTTTTTACCTTTTCCAGCAGCGCCTTCACCTCCCCCTCCCCAAACTCGCAGATTTTGGGGTGAATTTGGGGAATTTTGGGGTTTTTTACCTCCCACTCCCCAGCTCTCCGATTTTGGGTTGAATTTGGGAATTTTGGGGTGAATTTTGTGGAATTTGGGATTTTTTACCTTTTCCAGCAGCGCCTTCACCTCCCACCCCCCAGCTCTCAGATTTTGGGATGAATTTGGGGCATTTTGGGGTGAATTTGGGGAATTTTGGGGATTTTTTACCTTTTCCAGCAGAGCCTTCACCTCCCACTCCCCAGCTCTGGGAATTTGGGATGAATTTGGGGAATTTTGGGGATTTTTTACCTCCCACCCCCCAAACTCAGATTTTGGGGTGAATTTGGGGAATTTTGGGGTGAATTTGGGGAATTTTGGGGTGAATTTTGGGGATTTTTACCTTTTCCAGCAGCGCCTTCACCTCCCACTCCCCAAACTCTCAGATTTTGGGCTGAATTTGGGGAATTTTGGGGGGAATTTTGGGGTGGATTTTTGGGGTGAATTTTGGGGTGAATTTGGGGAATTTTGGGGTGAATTTTGGGGATTTTACCTTTTCCAGCAGCGCCTTCACCTCCCACTCCTGGCGCTGGCGGCGGCTGCGGAACGGGTTCTGCTCCAGCGCGTCCAAATTCGGCTCCCCAGAGCCTGAAATTTTCCCAAATTCCCAGAGTTTCACCCAAATTTGCCCAAAATCCCCGAATTTCACCCCAAACCCCACCTGGCACCAGGACACTGGTGAACCCCGACCCGTGCCTGGCCCCCAAATCCCACCCGAAACCCCCAAAAATCCATTAAAAAACCCCAAAAATCCACCCAAAATGCCCCAAATTTTCTCCAAATTATGCCAAAATTCCCAATTTTTTCCCAAATTTTCCCGAATTTCCCTGAATTTCACCCCAAACCTGGCACCAGAATGGTGCTGAACCCCAGCCCCTGCCTGACCCCAAAAATCCATTTAAACCCCCAAAAATCCATAAAAAACCACCCACAACGCCCCAAAATTCCCAGAATTTTTCCCCAAAATTCCCAATTTTCCCAAAATCCCTGAATTTCACCCCAAACCTGGCATGAGCACGCTGCTGAACCCCGATCCGTGCCCAGCCCCCAGATCCCACCCGAAACCCCCAAAAATCCATTAAAAAACCACAAAAAACCACCAAAAATTCCACAAAAACCACCCAAAATGCCCCACAATTCCCAGAATTTTTCCCCAAAATTCCCAATTTTCCCAAAATCCCCAAATTTTGCCCCAAACCCCACCTGGCACGAGCACACTGGTGAATCCTGATCCGTGCCCAGCCCCCAAATCCCACCCGAAAGCCCCCAAAAATCCATTAAAAATCCAGAGAAAATCCATTAAAAACACCCCAAAAATCCATGAAAAACCACCCAAAACGCCCCAAAATTCCCAGAATTTTTCCCGAAATTCCCAAATTTTCCCAAAATCCCCAGATTTTCTCCCAAACCTGGCACAAGCACGCTGGTAAATCCTGACCCGTGCCCAGCCCCAATATCCCACCCGAAACCCCCAAAAATCCATTTTAAAAAACCCAAAAAATTCCACAAAAACCACCCAAAACGCCCCAAAATTCCCAGAATTTTTCCCCAAATTCCCAAATTTCCCAAAATCCCCGAATTTCCCCCAAACCTGGCACCAGGAGGCTGCTGAACCCCGATCCGTGCCCGGCCCCCAGCACGTCCTGGAAGGGGCAGAAGCGCAGCCCCCGCGCCGGGCTGGGCACTCGGTGCTGCAGGAACGGAGCCACTGGGGGGGAACCCGAGTCCACTTTGGGGTAAATCTGGGCAGAAATGGGAAAATTAGGAAAAAAAAGGGAATTTTGGGGTGAAAAATGGGGATTTGGGGAAAAAACCCGGGGGTTTTAGGAGGAGAAATGGGGATTTTAGGAGGAAAAATTGGAATTTTTTGAAGGGGAAACTGGAATAGTTTGGGGGGAAAATGGGGATTTTGGGGAAAAAAATGGGATTTTTGGGAAATAAAAATTCAAATTTTGGGAAAAAAAGGGGTTTGGGGGCAAAAATGGGAATTTGGGGTGGGAATGGGATTTAGGGTTGTTTGGGGGTTTGGGGTTCGGTGCTACAGGAACGGAGCCACTGGGGGGGAACCCGAGTCCACTTTGGGGTAAATCTGGGCAGAAATGGGAAAATTAGGAAAAAAAAGGGAATTTTGGGGTGAAAAATGGGGATTTGGGGAAAAAACCCGGGGGTTTTAGGAGGAGAAATGGGGATTTTAGGAGGAAAAATTGGAATTTTTTGAAGGGGAAACTGGAATAGTTTGGGGGGAAAATGGGGATTTTGGGGAAAAAAATGGGATTTTTGGGAAATAAAAATTCAAATTTTGGGAAAAAAAGGGGTTTGGGGGCAAAAATGGGAATTTGGGGTGGGAATGGGATTTAGGGTTGTTTGGGGGTTTGGGGTTCGGTGCTGCAGGAACGGAGCCACTGGGGGGGAACCCGAGTCCACTTTGGGGTAAATCTGGGCAGAAATGGGAAAATTAGGAAAAAAAAGAGAATTTTGGGGTGAAAAATGGGGATTTTGGGAAAAAACCCGGGGGTTTTAGGAGGAGAAATGGGGATTTTAGGTGGAGAAATGGGGATTTGGGGGGGAAAAATTGGAATTTTTTGGGAGGGCAAATGGGGATTTTGGGGGAAAAAATGGGATTTTGGGGACATAAAAATTCAGATTTTGGGAAAAAATGGGGTTTGGGGAGGAAAAATGGGAATTTAGGGTGGGAAAATGGGGATTTTGGGGTGGAAAATGGGATTTGGGGGTTTGGGGTCATTTGGGGGTTTGGGGTTCGGTGCTGCAGGAACGGAGCCACAGGGGAGGACTCCGAGTCCAGCTTGGGGTAAATCTGGGCAGAAATGGGAAAATTAGGGAAAAAAAGGGAATTTTGGGGTGAAAAATGGGGATTTGGGGAAAAAAACCGGGGGTTTTAGGAGGAGAAATGGGGATTTTAGGTGGAGAAATGGGGATTCAGGAAGGGAAAAATTGAACTTTTTGGAGGGAAAATGAGAATTTTGGGAGGGGAAAAAATTGGGATTTGAGGTAAAAAGAAGATTTGGGGTGAAAAAAGGGGATTTTGGGAAAAATTGGGATTTTTGAGAAATGATAATTCCAATTTTTGGACAAAAACCTGGGGAATTTGGGGTGGAAAATGGAGATTTGGGGTTCGGTGCTGCAGGAACGGAACCACAGGGGGGGACCCCGAGTCCAGTTTGGGGTAAATCTGGGCAGAAATGGGAAAATTGGGGTGAAAAATGGGGATTTTGGGGTGAGAAATGGGGATTTGGGGAAAAAACCCGGGGGTTTTAGGAGGAAAAATGGGGATTTGGGGAGGGAAAATTGGAATTTTTGGGGGGTAAATTGGAATAGTTTGGAGGGAAAATGGGGATTTTGGGGAAATAAAAATTCAAATTTTGGAAAATAATGGGTTTTGGGGAGGAAAAATGGGAATTTAGGGTGGGAAAATGGGGATTTTGGGGTGGAAAATGGAGATTTGGGGGTTTGGGGTTCGGTGCTGCAGGAACGGAACCAAAGGGGGGACCCCAAATCCAACTTGGGGTAAATCTGGGGAGAAAAATGGAGATTTTGGGAAAAATGGGAAATCTGCGGGAGAAAATGGGGATTTGGGGAAAAAACTCCATGGTTTTAGGAGGGAAAATGGGGATTTTGGGGGTAAAAAAGGGGATTTTTAGGGAAGAAAAGAAGATTTTTTGGAGGGGGAAAAAGGGAATTTTTTGGGGGGAAAAAAGAGGAATTGCTGGGGAAAAAACCTGGATTTTTTGGGAGGAAAAAAGGAGTGAAAATGGGGATTTTTAATGGGTAAAATGGGATAAAATGGGGGTTTTTGGGGGTAAAAAAGGGGATTTTTGGGGAAAAAAGGGGGATTTTTTGGGGGTAAAAAAGGGGAGTTTTGGGGATAAAAAGGGGGATTTTTTGGGGGAAAAAAGGGGATTTTTTTGGGGGAAAAAGGTTTTTTTTGGGGGGGTAAAAAAAGGGGACTTTTTTGGGGAAAAAGGGGAATTTGGGGGGGGTAAAAGGGGGGAGTTTTGGGGGGTAAAAAAGGGGATTTTTGGGGGGGAAAAGAGGGGATTTTTTTGTGGTAAAAAAGGGGATTTTTTGAGGTAAAAAAGGGGATTTTTGGGGTAAAAAAGGTGAATTTTTCGGGGTTAAAAAGGGGATTTTTGGGGGTAAAAAAGAGGAATTTTGGGGGTAAAAAGGTGAATTTTTGGGGTTAAAAAGGGGATTTTTGGGAGTAAAAGGGATTTTTTGGGGGTAAAAACGAGGATTTTTTGGGGTAAAAAAGGGGATTTTTTGCGGTAAAACTGAGGATTTTTGGGGGTAAAAAGGGGATTTTTTGGGGGTTAAAAAGAGGATTTTTGGGGGTAAAAAAGGTGAATTTTTGGGGTTAAAAAGGGGATTTTTGGGGGTAAAAAAGGGGATTTTTTGGGGTAAAAAAGGTGAATTTTTTTGGGGTTAAAAAGGGGATTTTTGGGGATTTCTTCACCTGCAGCAGGTCCCCGCAGGCCGCAGCCAGGAGCCTCCTCTGGCTGAAGTCGAGCTGGGAGGCCCCAGTGGGGACCCCCCATTCCTGCAGCACCCCGAAAGTTCTCAGGTCAAAAATGCGAATTTTCCTGTCCAGCCCCGCCGTGGCCATCAGCCTGCAGGGAGAGAGAACGGCAGCCAAATTCACCCAAAATCCAGCAAAAATTCACCCAAAATCCGACAAAAAATCACCCAAAAATGCCTCCAAAATCTGACAAAAATCCAGCCAAAAACACCCCCAAAATGCAGCAAAATTCACCCCAAATCTGACAAAAATCCAGCCCAAAAGGCCCCCAAAATCTGACAAAAATTTACCCAAAATCCCAACAAAATCCAGTCCAAATCCCAACAAAATCCAGCCCAAAATCCCCACAAAATCCACTCCAAAATCCCAACGAAATCCACTCCAAAGTCCAGCCCAAAATCCCATTAAAATCCACTCCAAAATCCCAACAAAATCCAGCCCAAATTCCCACTCAAGGGGGAGCCTGCAAGGGGAGAGCAAATTACAGAAAAATTCACCCAAAATCCAGCAAAACCCCGCCAAAATCTGCCCCAAAATCCACCCAAAACTTGGCCAAAATCCCACCAAATGTGCCCCAAAATCCCAAAATCTGCCCCAAAACCCACCCAAAACTTGGCCAAAACCCCACCAAATGTTCCCCAAAATCCCAACAACCTGCCCCAAACCCACCTAAATCTGCCCCAAACCCACCAAATGTGCCCCAAAATCCCAAAAATCTGCCCCAAACCCACCTAAATCTGCCCCAAATCCCACCAAATGTGCCCCAAAATCCCAAAATCTGCCCCAAAACCCACCCAAAACTTGGCCAAAACCCCACCAAATGTGCCCCAAAATCCCAAAAACCTGCCCCAAACCCACCTAAATCTGCCCCAAATCCCACTAAATGTGCCCCAAAATCCCAAAATCTGCCCCAAAACCCACCCAAATCTGCCCCAAACCCACCTAAATCTGCTCAAAAACCTGCCCCAAACCCACCTAAATCTGCCCAAAACCCCACCAAATGTGCCCCAAAATCCCAAAAACCTGCCCCAAACCCACCTAAATCTGCCCAAAACCCCACCAAATGTGCCCCAAAATCCCAAAAACCTGCCCCAAACCCACCTAAACCTGCCCCAAATCCCACCAAATGTGCCCCAAAATCTGGCCAAAATCCCACCAAATCTGCCCAAGACATGCCCCAAATCCCACCAAAATCCCACCAAATCCACCCCAAACTGACCCAAGCCATGGAAACCGCCCCAAATTTCCCAAATTTCCGGAAGGTTCCGCGGTTTCTCACCGGCCGCTGCCGTGGACGGCGATGGCGCGCACGGCGCCCCGATGCGCCAGCAGCCGCACCGCCGGCTCCGCCACGTTGGGCGTCCACAGGGAAACCGTTCCTGGGGGCAAACACGGAGAGTTTGGGAAAGGGGAACCACAAAAAAACCCAAAATGTCAATGAGGACTCCCAGAGTTCCCAAAATTCCCAGGAATTCCTGGAAAATTCCACATTTTCCCTCACCGAGGTGGATGAGGGCCGTGGCCAGGTGCTGGGCCATGGGAACCCCAAAACTCCAATAAAAACCCCCAAATCCCAATAAAATCCCACAAAATCTCAATAAACTTCCCCAAACCCCTCTGGAAATTCCCAAAATTGCCAGAAAATTCCCCAAATTCCCACAGAATTCCCAATTTCCCCTCACCTTTGGGGTGCCCGAGGTGCACGAGGGCTGTGGCCGAGTCCTAGGCCATGGGAACCCCCAAAACCCCAAAAAAACCCCCCAAAATCTCAATAAAATGCCCCAAAATCTCAATAAACCTCCTCAAACCCCTCTGTAATTCCTGAAATTCCCGAATTCCCAAATAATTCCCACAGAATTCCCGATTTTCCCCTCACCGTTGGCGTGCCCAAGGTGGATGAGGGCCGTGGCCAGGTGCTGGGCCATGGGAACCCCAAACATCCCAATAAAAATGCCAAAACCCCAATAAAATGCCCCAAAATCCCAATAAACCTCCACAAACCCCTCTGGAAATCCCCGAAATTCCCACAAAATTCCCGAAATTCCCACAGAATTCCTGAAATTCCCACAGAATTCCCAATTTCCCCTCACCATTGGCGTGCCCCCAGGTGCACGAGGGCCATGGCTGGCTCCTGGGCCATGGGAACCCCCAAAACCCCAAAAAAACACCACAAAATCACAATAAACCTCCCCAAACCCCTCTGGGGACTCCCAAAATTCCCAAATAATTCCCCAAAATCCCAGATAATCTCCACAGAATTCCCAATTTCCCCTCACCGTTGGCGTGGCCCAGGTGCACGAGGGCCGTGGCCAGGTCCTGGGCCATGGGAACTCCCAAAACCCCCCAAAAAAACCCCAAAATCTCAATAAAATGCCCCAAAATCTCAATAAACCTCCTCAAACCCCTTTGTAATTCCTGAAATTCCCAAATTCCCAAATAATTCCCACAGAATTTCCGATTTTCCCCTCACCGTTGGCGTGCCCAAGGTGGATGAGGGCCATGGCCAGGTCCTGGGCCATGGGAACCCCCAAAGCCCCAAAAAACCACCACAAAATCTCAATAAATCCCCCAAAATCCCAACGAGGACTCACAGAATTCCCAAATAATTCCCAAAATCCCAAGAAATTCCCACAGAATTCCCGATTTTCCCCTCACCGTTGGCGTGGCCCAGGTGCATGAGGGCCGTGGCCGGGTCCTGGGCCATGGGAACCCCCAAACCCCAATAAAAACCTCTCAAACCCCAATAAATCCCCCAAAACCCCAATGAGGACCCACAGAATTTCCAAATAATTCCCAAATAATCCCTAAAATCCCCGAAATTTCCACAAAATTCTCGAAATCCCCACAGAATTCCCAATTTCCCCTCACCATTGGTGTGGCCCAGGTGGATGAGGGCCATGGCCAGGTCCTGGGCCATGGGAACCCCCAAACCCCAATAACAACCCCAAAATCTCAATAAAATGCCCAAAATATCAATAAACCTCCCCAAACCCCTCTGGAAATTCCCGAAATTCCCACAGAATTCCCGATTTCCCCTCACTGTTGGCGTGCCCCAGGTGGATGAGGGCTGTGGCTGGGTCCTGGGCCATGGGAACCCCCAAACCCCAATAAAAACCCCAAAATCTCAAAAACCCCCCACAAAATCTCAATAAATCCCCCAAAATCCCAACGAGGACTCCCAGAATTCCCAAATAATTCCCAAAATCTCAAGGAATTCCCACAGAATTCCCGATTTCCCCTCACCATTGGCGTGGCCCAGGTGTACAAGGGCCGTGGCCAGGTCCTGGGCCATGGGAACCCCAAAAATCCCAATAAAAACCCAAAAAATCTCAACAAAAACTCCACAAAATCTCAATAAACCTCCCCAAATCCCTCCGGAAATCCCCGAAATTCCCACAAAATTCCCAAAATTCCCAGAAAATTCCCGAATTCCCCTCACCGAATTCCGGTGCATGAGGGCCATGGCTGGGTCCTGGGCCATGGGAACCCCAAAAAACCCAAAAAAATCCCACAAAATCCCAATAAAAACCCCCAAAATCCCAACGAGGACTCCGGTATAATTCCCAAATAATTCTCAAAATTCCAGAATTCCCAAATAATTCCCACAGAATTCCTGATTTTCCCTCACCATTGGCACGCCCGAGGTGTATGAGGGCCGTGGCCGGGTCCTGGGCCATGGGAACCCCAAGAAACCCAAAAAAACCCCAAAAAATCCCACAAAACCCCAATAAAAACCCCCAAAATCCCAACGAGGACTCCGGTATAATTCCCAAATAATTCCCAAAATTCCAGAATTCCCACAGAATCCCCACAGAATTCCCGATTTCCCCTCACCGTTGGCGTGTCCCAGGTGGATGAGGGCCGTGGCCGGGTCCTGGGCCATGGTGGCAACGCAGCCGCTCCTCGTACTCAACAAAACCCCTCTGGGGACTCCCGAAATCCCCAAATAATCCCTAAAATCCCCGAAATTCCCACAAAATTCCCACAAAATTCCTGAAATTCCCGATTTCCCCTCACCGTTGGCGTGCCCCAGGTGGATGAGGGCCGTGGCCGGGTCCTGGGCCATGGCAGCGGCGCGGCCGCTCCTCGTGCTCAGCAAAACCCCTCTGGGGACTCCCGAAATCCCCAAATAATCCCCAAATAATCCCTAAAATCCCTGAAATTCCCACAAAATTCCCAGAAAATTCCTGAAATTCCCGATTTCCCCCTCACCGTTGGCATGCCCGAGGTGTATGAGGGCTGTGCCTGGGTCCTGGGCCATGGGAACCCCAAAACTCCAAAAAAAAAGGCTCAAACCCCAATAAAAACCCCCAAAATCCCAATAAACCTCCAAAATCCCAATGACGACTCCCAGAATTTCCAAAATTCCCAAAATTCCCACAGAATTCCCGAATTCCCCTCACTGATGGCGTGCACAAGGTGCACAAGGGCCGTGGCCGGGCTCTGGGCCATGGGAACCCCCAAACCCCAATAACAACCCCAAAATCTCAATAAAAACCCCCAAGATCCCAACGAGGACTCCCAGAATTCCCAAATAATTCCCAAGATTCCGGAATTCCCAGAAAATTCCCGAATTTCCAACCATTGGCATGTCCCAGGTGGATGAGGGCCGTGGCCGGGTCCTGGGCCATGGCGGCGGCGCGGCCGCTCCTCATGCTCACTGAAACCCCTCTGGGGACTCCCGAAATCCCCAAATAATCCCTAAAATCCCCAAAATTCCCACAAAATTCCCACAAAATTCCGAGTAATTCCCCCAGAATTCCTGATTTCCCCTCACCGTTGGCGTGGCCCAGGTGGATGAGGGCCGTGGCCGGGTCCTGGGCCATGGCGGCGGCGCGGCCGCTCCTCGTGCTCAGCAAAACCCCTCTGGGGACTCCCGAAATTCCCAAATAATCCCTAAAATCCCCCAAATTCCCACAGAATTCCCATAAAATTCCCGATTTCCCCTCACCGTTGGCGTGGCCCAGGTGGATGAGGGCCGTGGCCGGGTCCTGGGCCATGGCGGCGGCGCGGCCGCTCCTCGTGCTCAGCGTCGCCACCTCGCGGCCCACGGAGACATCGAGGAAATGCAGCAGCCCCTGCGAGCTCTGGGGAAAAACGGGGTGAAAAACGGGGAAATTGGGAAAAACGGAGAGAAATTGGGAAATTGGGGAATAAATGGGGAAAATGGGGGGGAAATGGTGTGAAAATGGGAAATAAATGGGAAATGAATGGGGAAAATGGGGGGGGGGAATGGGGAAAATGGGGGGGGGGAAATGGGAAATAAATGGGGAAATAACGGGGGGAATGGGGAAAATGGGGAAATTGGGAAAAATTGAGAGAAATGGGGAAATTGGGATATAAATGGGGAAAATGGGGGGGAAATGGGGGGGAAATGGGAAATAAATGGGAAATAACTGGGAAATAAATGGGAAATAAATGGGAAATAAATGGGGAAAATGGGGGGGAAATTGGGGGGGAGAAATGGGAAATAAATGGGGGGGGGGAAATGGGGGAAAATGGGAAATAAATGGGAAAAAAATGGGAAATAAATGGGAAATAAATGGGGAAAATGGGGGGAAATTGGGAAAATGGGGGGGAGAAATGGGAAATAAATGGGGGGAAAATGGGGGAAAATGGGAAATAAATGGGGAAATAACAGGGGGTAATGGGGAAAATGGGGGAAAGTGGAGAAATTGGGAAAAATGGGGAAATGGAAAAAATGGGGGGGAATAAGGGAAATGGGGGCAAAGGGAAAATGGAGGGAAGAATGGGAAATAGGAAAAATGGGGGAAAAATTGGGAAATTGGGAAAAATGGGGAAATGGGAAAAGTGGGGGGGAATGGGGGAGAAATAGGAAAATGGGAAAAATGGGGAAATTGGGGAAAATTGGGAATTGGGAAATAAATGGGGGGGAAAATGGGGGGAAATTGGGTAAAATGGGGAAATGGGAAAAATGGGGGGAAATGGGGGGAAAATTGGGGGGAAATGGAGGGTAATGGGGACAATGGGGAAATAAATGGGGAAAATGGGGGGAAAAGGGGGGGAATGGGGAAAAATGGGGAAATTGGGGGAAAATGGGGAAAATGGGAG
The DNA here is from genome assembly GCF_027887145.1 of Ammospiza caudacuta. Classification (NCBI taxonomy): domain Eukaryota; kingdom Metazoa; phylum Chordata; class Aves; order Passeriformes; family Passerellidae; genus Ammospiza; species Ammospiza caudacuta. The sequence goes on along the minus strand of NC_080625.1, from coordinate 1,379,392 downwards.
GGAAATTGGGAAAAAGGGGGAAAACTGGGAAATAAATGGGGAAAATGGGGGGAAACTTGGGGAAAAATGGGGGGGGGATAGGAAAATTGGCAAAAAATGGCCAAAAAAAGGCAAATTTTGCCCAAAATCGCCGGAATTTGCCCCAAATGTTGGGTGTCCCCCCAGCACTGACCGTGGCCGCCAGCAGGAAGTGGTAGGGCAGGAACTGCAGGTGCAGAAGGTTCTGGAAGCTCCTGAGCACCCAAAAATGACCCAAAAATCGGCCGAAAATAGTAAAAAATTAGTCAAAAATAGTGGGTTTTGCCCAAAATCGGCATTTTTTCCCCCAAATTTTGGGGTTTTGAGCAGGAGGTGGCATGGCAGAAAATCCAGGTGCTGAATCCCAAAAAAATTCCTCCCAAAATCATGGAAAAATGGGCAAAATCCATGGAAAAATCAGCCAAAAATGGGAAAAGAAATGGCCGAAAATGGCGAATAAATGGGTAAAAAAAGTTGATTTTTGCCCAAAATCATCGGAATTTGCCCCAGATTTTGGGTGTCCCCCCAGCACTGACCGTGGCCGCCAGCAGGAAGTGGTAGGGCAGGAACTGCAGGTGCAGAAGGTTCTGGAAGCTCCGCACCACGTGGATCTCCAGCCCTTGGCTGTCGTAGACGTGCAGCCAGCGGCGCTGCGCCACCGCCAGCAGCGACTCGCAGTGCAGCCAGCTGGGGAAAATGGGGGAAAAAACGGGGATTTTGGTAAAAATGGGGATTTGGAGGGGAAAATGGGGGATTTTGGGGGCTTGGGGAAAAAATGGGGGGGGGTTGGGGGAAAAAAATTGGGGGGTTTTAGGAGGAAAAATGGGGATTTTAGGGGGGAAATTGGGATTTAGGGGGAAACTGGAGCCAAGCCCTCCCAGTCCCTCCCAGTCTATTCCCAGCCTCCCCCAGTCCCTCCCAGTATATCCCAGTCCCTCCCAGTCCCACCTGACATCCCACACTGGTTCCATCCCAGTCCCATTCCCAGTATATCCCAGTATATCCCAGTATATCCCAGTCCCACTTGAGGTCCCTCACTGGTTCCATCCCAGTCCCTCCCAGTATATCCCAGTATATCCCAGTCTGTCCCAGTCCCTCCCAGTTCCCTCCAGTCCCTCCCAGTATGTCCCAATCCATTCCCAGTCCCTCCCAGTCCCATTCCCAGTTCCATCCCAGTATATCCCAGTCCATCCCAGTATATCCCAGTCCATCCCACACTGTTTCCATCCCAGTCCCTCCCAATCCATTCCCAGTATAACCCAGTCCATCCCAGTATATCCCAGGCTATCCCACCTGACATCCCGCACTGCTTCCATCCCAATCCATTCCCAGTCCATCCCAATTCCCCCCAGTTTGATCCCAGTCCCTCCCAGTATATCCCAGTCCTTCCCAGTATATCCCAGTCCTTCCCAGTCCCCCCCAGTCCCATTCCCAGTATATCACAATCCATTCCCAGTCCCTCCCAGTATATCCCAGTCCCTCCCAGTCCATCCCAGTCCATCCCAATCCATTCCCAGTCCCTCCCAGTCCATCCCAGTATATCCCACCTGACATCCCTCGCTGGTTCCATCCCAGTAGTTCCATCCCAGTATATCCCAATCCATTCCCAGTCCCTCCCAGTATATCCCAATCCATTCCCAGTATACCCCAGTCCATCCCAGTCCATCCCAGTCCCTCCCAGTATATCCCACCTGATGTCTCTCACTGGTTCCATCCCAGCCCTTCCCAGTCCATCCCAGCCCCAATCCATCCCAAATCCATTCCCAGTCCCTCCCAGTATATCCCAGCCCCTCCCAGTTTGATCCCAATCCATTCCCAGTCCCTCCCAGTATATCCCAGTCCCTCCCAGTCCCATTCCCAGTATATCCCAATCCATTCCCAGTCCCTCCCAGTATATCCCAGCCCCTCCCAGTTTGATCCTAATCCCTCCCAATCCATCCCCAATCCATTCCCAGTCCCTCCCAGTCCCATTCCCAGTATATCCCAGTCCCTCCCAATCCATTCCCAGTCCCCCCCAGTATATCCCAGTCCCTCTCAATCCATTCCCAGTCCCTCCCAGTCCCATTCCCAGTATATCCCAATCCATTCCCAGTCCCTCCCAGTCCCCCCCAGTCCCTCCCAGTATATCCCAGTCTATCCCAGTTGCCCACCTGACGTCCCTGACCGTCTCCATGACGTTGAACTCGCTCAGGAGGCGCCGCTGGGCCCAGTCCAGGGCGGCCACGTGACCGCGGAGCCCTCCCAGTAACAGGAACCTGCCAAACTGGGAGTGACTGGGACGGACTGGGGGGGACTGGGGTGGACTGGGAGGGGACTGGAGTGGACTGGGAGGGACTGGGACGGACTGGGGTGGACTGGGATGGACTGGGATGGACTGGGACGGACTGGGAGGGGACTGGGAGTGACTGGGACGGACTGGGAGGGACTGGGAGGGGACTGGGATGGACTGGGAGGGACTGGGATGGACTGGGAGGGACTGGGAGGGGACTGGGAGGGACTGGGAGGGACTGGGAGGGACTGGGAGGGGACTGGGAGGGACTGGGAGGGACTGGGATGGACTGGGAGGGACTGGGATGGACTGGGAGGGACTGGGAGGGGACTGGGAGTGACTGGGAGGGACTGGGACAGACTGAGAGGGGATTGGGAAGGGCTGGGAGTAACTGGGAATGGACTGGGATCAAACTGGGATGAACCGGGAGGGACTGGGATAAACTGGGAGCGACTGGGAGGGGACTGGGATAGACTGGGACAAACTGGGAGTGACTGGGATGCACTGGGAGGGGCTGGGAGCACTGGGAATGGACTGGGAGGGGCTGGGATGAACTGGGATGAACTATGAGCCCCAGTCCAGCGCAGCCACATGATCCCAGAGCCCTCCCAGTAACAGGAACCTGCCAAACTGGGAGTGACTGGGACGGACTGGGAGGGATTGGGATTGACTGGGATGGACTGGGATCAAACTGGGACAAACTGGGAGGGGCTGGGAGGCACTGGGAGGGGATTGGGATGGACTGGGACAACCTGGGAGGGACTGGGATCAAACTGGGATGAACTGGGATGAACTGGGAGCCTCAGTCCAGGGCAGCCATGTGACCCCAGAGCCCTCCCAGTAACAGGAACTTGCCAAACTGGGAGTGACTGGGAAGGGCTGGGGGGGATTGGGATCAAACTGGGATGGAACGGGAGGGACTGGGAGGGACTGGGAACAAACTGGGACAAACTGGGAGGGACTGGGATGGACTGGAAATGGGACTACGGGGGACAGGGACAGACTGGGATCAAACTGGGAGGGACTGGGAGTGAACTGGGATCAAACTGGGAGGGACTGGGATAGACTGGAAAGCAACTGGTCCATACTGGTTTATATTGATCTCTATCAGTCCATGCCAGTCCATACTGGTTTATACTGGTCCGTACTGGTTTATACTGGTCCGAACTGGTTTATACTGGTCCGTACTGGTTTCTCACCTGCCATTGTGGGTGTAGTCCACACTGGTTTATACTGGTCTGTACTGGTCTATATCAGTCTGTACTGGTCTATATCAGTCCATACTGGTCCGTACTGGTTTATACTGGTCCGTACTGGTTTCTCACCTGCCGTTCCGGGTGTAGTCCATACTGGTCTATACTGGTCTGTACTGCTCTGTATCAGTCCGTACTGGTCCATACTGGTTTATACTGGTATGCACTGGTCCATACTGGTCCGTACTGGTCTATATCAGTCCGTACTGGTCCATACTGGTCCGTACTGGTTTATACCAGTCCATATCTATCTATATCAGCCTGTACCAGTCCATACTGGTTTATACTGGTCCGCACTGGTTTATATCAGTCCATACTGGTCCGTACTGGTCCATACTGGTCGGCACTGGTTTCTCACCTGCCGTTCCGGGTGTAGTCCATACTGGTTTATACTGGGGTGTACTGGTCCATACTGATCTATACTGGTCTATATTGGTCTGTATCTATCTATATCAGTCCACACTGGTCCATACTGGTCTATACTGGTTTATACTGGTCCATACTGGTCCGTACTGGTCGGCACTGGTTTCTCACCTGCCGTTGCGGGTGTAGTCCAGCCGGTAGGGCCCGAACTGCTCCAGGCGCAGCTCAAAGTGCTGGGAACCCAAAATCCCCAAAATTCACCCCGAACTCACCCCAAATTCACCCCAAATTCACCCCAAAATTCACCCCAAATTAATCCCAAAATTCACCCAAAACTCATCCCAAACTCACCCCAAAATTCACCCCAAACTCACCCCAAAATTCACCCCAAATTCACAACGTCCCCAAAACCCCCAAAATTCACCCCAAATTCACAAAGCTCCCAACACTCCCAACATTCCTAAAATGCCCCCAAATTCCCAACACTCCCCCATTTTCCAACATTCCCAAAGTTCCCTAATTCCTAAAATTCCCCCAAATTCCCAACATTCTCAAAATTCCCAACGTTCTCCACATTCCCCAAATCCCCATTTTTTCCCCAAATCCCCATTTTCCCTCCCCAAATCCCAATTTTTTCACCCCAAAATCCCCATTTTCCTTCCCAAAATCCCCATTTTTCACCCCTAAATCCCCATTTTCCTTCTCAAAATCCCCATTTCTGCCCCACTTTCCCTCCCCAAACCCCCATTTTTCCCCCCCAACCCCAATTTTTCCCAATTTCCCCCCATTTTCCCCAATTTCTCCATTTTTCCCATTTTCCCCCCATTTTCCCCAATTTCCCCATTTCCCCAATTTCTCCATTTTCTCCCCATTTTTCCCAATTTCCCCATTTTCCCCCCCATTTTTCCCAATTTCCCCATTTTCCCCCATTTCCCCACCTTTTTCCCCAAACCCCATTTTCCCCCCAATTTCCCCATTTTCCCCCCATTTTTTCCAATTTCCCCGTTTTCCCCCCATTTTTCCCAATTCCTCATTTTTCCCCCCATGTTCCCCCTATTTTCCCCCCATTTCCCCCCAATTGCCCCATTTTCCCCCCTTTTTCCCCATTCCCCCCCCTTTTTCCCAATTTCCCCATTTCCCCCCCATTTTCCCCAAATTCCCAATTTCCCCCCCCATTTTTCCCAATTTCCCCATTTTCCCCCATTACCCCCAAATTTCCCCAATTTTCCCCCCATTTTCCCCCTTTTCCCCATTCCCCCCCATTTCCCCATTTTTCCCCAATTTCCCCATCTTCCCCCCATTTTCCCCCAACCCCATTTCCCCCATTTTTCCCCATTTTCCCCCCATTTCCCCATTTTTTCCCCTTTCCCCCCCATTTTCCCCCATTTTCCCCATTTTTCCCAATTTCCCCATTTTTGCCCCCCCCATTTTTCCCCCAGTTTCCCCATTTTTGCCCCCCCATTTTCCCCCCCAATTTCCCCATTTTCCACCCATTTTTTCCAATTTCCCCAAATTCCCCATTTCCCCCCCATTTTTTCCAATTTCCCAATTTTTCCCAATTTCCCCAAATTCCCCATTTCTCCCCCATTTTCCCCATTATTCCCACATTTTTGCCCCCATTTCGCCATTTTTCCCCATTTTTCCCATTTTTGCCCCCATTTTTTCCCATTTTCCCCCCCGTTTTCCCCCGTTCCCCACCTTGGCGGCGCTGCCGATGTCGACGGCGTCGGCGATTTCCCTCTGGGAGATTCGCGCCGAGTCCTCGCCCGGCTCCACCTCCAGGAACCTGCAGGGACCCCAAAATTCACCATTGCAACCCAAAAATTCCCTCTTTTCCCTCCTCAGAAATCCCCTTTTTTCCTCTAAAAATCCTTTCCCCAAAATTACCATTTTTCCCCTAAAAAAATCCACATTTTTCTCCAAAATATTCTCTTTTTCGGCAAAAAGTTCTAATTTTTTTTTCCCCAAAAAATCCTTTTTTTAACCCCCAAAAATTCCCTTTGTTCCTCTAAAATTTCCCCTTTTTTCCCCCTAAAAATTCCATTTTTCCCCCCTAAAAATCCCATTTTTCCCTGTAAAAATTCCATTTTTTCACCCAAAAAACTTCCCCTGATTTGGGATCAGCCTGGGATTTCAGGATCATCCCGGGGATTTGGGCTCCTTTGGCCCATTCCCGACGGATTTGGGGCCATTCCCGCAATCTGGGTGGATTTTGGGGTGATTTTGGGGTGATTTTTGGGTGGATTTTGGGGTGATTTTTGGGGTGATTTTGGGTGATTTTTGGGTGGATTTTGGGGTGATTTTGGTGTTCCTCACCCCGGCTCCTCGGGCAGCAGGGGTTCCCATCTCGCTGCTTTTTCCGCCGCTGAATTTTCCCGAATTCCCAAATTCTTCAGGTGCCAGCGGAGCCGGGGGGCGACGGCGCGGGGCTGGGGAGGGAAAACGAGGGGTCACCCCCAAATCCCACACAAACACCCCCAAAATTCCACACAAACAAACCCCCCCAAAATTCCACACAAACACCCCCAAAATTCCACACAAACAAACCCCCCCAAAATTCCACCCAGACACCCCCAAAATTCCACCCAGACACCCCCAAAATTGCACCCAGACACCCCCAAAATTGCACCCTAACACCCCCAAAATTCCACACAAATCCCACACAAATCCCCCAAAAATTCCACCCAAACACCCCCAAAATTCCACACAAATTCCCCAAAAATTCCACATAAACGCCCCCAAAATTCCTCACAAATCCCCCCAAAAGTCCACACAAACACCCCCAAAATTGCACCCAAACACTCCCAAAATTCCACACAAACACCCCCAAAATTCCTCACAAATCCCCCCAAAATTCCACCCAAACACCCCCAAAATTCCACTCAAACACCCCCAAAATTGCACCCAAACACTCCCAAAATTCCACACAAATCCCCCAAAAATTCCACCCAGATTCCCCAAAAATTCCACCCAAACCCCCCCAAAATTCCACACAAACACCCCCAAAATTCTTCAAACACCCCCAAAATTGCACCCAAACACCTCCAAAATTCCTCACAAATCCCCCAAAATCCCACCCAAACACCCGCAAAAGTCCACACCAATTCCCTCCAAAATTCCACCCAAACACCCCCAAACTTCCACCCAAACCCCCCCACAATTCCACACAAACACCCCCAAAATTCCACACAAACACCCCCAAAATTCCACACAAACACCCCCAATATTCCTCACCAATACCCCCAAAATTCCACAGAAACAGCCCCAAAATTCCACCCAAATTCCCCAAAAATTCCACATAAACGCCCCCAAAATTCCTCACAAATCCCCCCAAAAGTCCACACAAACACCCCCAAAATTCCACACAAATCCCCCCAAAATCCCACCCAGATCCCCCTAAAATCCCACCTAAACACCCCCAAAATTTCAACAATTCCACCCCAAATCCCCCCAAAATTCCAACAATTCCAACCAAATTCACCCAAATCCCCCCATATTCCACCCAAATCCAGCCAAACTTCTTCCAGGAACCCCCAAATTCCCTCAAATTCTCCCAAATTCGTTCCAGGAACCCCCAAATTCCACCCAAACGCCCTCAAATTCTCTCAAGTTCCCCCCAGGACCTCAAAAACGCCCTCAGGGGCCCTCCCAAAATTCCCAAAATCTCCTCGGGTACCCCTAAATCCCCTTTTTTTCCACTAATTCCCCCCAGGGACCTCCAAATCCACTCATTTCCCCCCAAAACTCCCTCAGAGCCCCCCAGATCCCCTCAAATCCCCCCAATTTTCCATAAAACTCCCTCGGAAACCCCCAATTTCCCTCAGGGACCCCCCCAAATCCCCTCATTTCCCCCCAAATCCCCAAAATCCCCTCAGAACCCCCAAAAATCCCCTCTGGATTCCACAAATCCCCTCAGGATTCCCAAAATCTCCTCAGGAGCGCTCAAATCCCCCAAGATTTCCCACAAAAATCCCCTCATTTCCCCCCAAAACCCCATCAGAAACCCCCAGACTCCCTCAGGATCCCCTCGAGATCCCCAAAATCTCCTCAGGGACCCCCCAAACCCCCTCATTTCACCTCTAATCTCCTCATTTCCCCCAAAAATCCCCTCAGAGCCCCTCAAAATCCCCTCATTTATCCGTAAACCCCCTCAGGATCCCCCAAATCCCCTCAGGATCTCTAGATTCCCTCAGGAATCCCCCAAATCCCACCTATTTCCCACAAAACTCCTTCAGAAACCCCCGAACCCCCTCAGGACCTCGTAAATCCCCTCAGGATTTCCCCCAGATTCCCTCATTTCCCTCCAAAATCCCATTAGGACCCCTCAAACCCCTCATTTCACCTCAAATCTCCTCATTTCCCCCAAAAATCCCCTCAGAGCCCCTCAAAATCCCCTCATTTATCCGTAAACCCCCTCAGGATCCCCCAAATCCCCTCAGGATCTCTAGATTCCCTCAGGAATCCCCCAAATCCCACCTATTTCCCACAAAACTCCTTCAGAAACCCCCGAACCCCCTCAGGACCTCGTAAATCCCCTCAGGATTTCCCCCAGATTCCCTCATTTCCCTCCAAAATCCCATTAGGACCCCTCAAACCCCTCATTTCACCTCAAATCTCCTCATTTCCCTCCAAAATCCCCTCAGAACCCCCAAAATCCCCTCAGAACCCCCCAAATTTCCTATATTTCCCATAAAATTCCCTCAGGAACCTCCAAATCCCCTTGGGACCTCATAAATTCCCTCAGGATCCCCCGAATCTCCTCAGGGAGCCCCCAAATCCCCTCAGGATCCCCCAAACCCCTCATTTCACCTCAAATCTCCTCATTTCCCCCAGAAATCCCCTCAAGACCTTCCAAATCTCCTCACTTCCCCTCAAAATCCCTTCAGAGCCCCCCCAAATCCCCTCATTTTACCCCTAAACCCCCTCCAGATCTCTCAAATCCCCTCAGGATACCCCAAAATCCCCTCAGGATCCCCAGATTCCCTCAGGAACCCCCAAAATTCCCCCTATTTCCCACAAAATCCCCTCAGGATCCCCCAAATCCCCTCAGGATCCCCAGATCCCCTCAGGAATCCCACAGTTCCCCCTATTTCCCACAAAATCCCCTCAGAAACTCCTGAATTCTCTCAGGACCTCACAAATCCCCTCAGGATTTCCCATAAAATCTGCTCATTTCCCCCAAAAATCTCCTCATTTCCCCCAAGTCCCCTCAGGATCCCCAAAATCCCCTCCGAACCCCTCAAACCCCCTCAGGATCCCTAAAGTCCCCCACGACCCCCCAAATCCTCTCAGGACTCCCTAAAATTCCCCAGATCCCCTCCTTTACCCCCAAACCCTCTCATTTCACCTCAAATCTCCTCATTTCTCCCCCAAATCCCCTCAGGATCCCCAGACTCCCTCATTTGACCTCAAATCCCCTCATTTCTCCCCAGACCCCCTCACGACCCCCCCTTTTCCCCCTTTTACCGTTTTCTCCTCCGAGCCCCGCAGGAACCGCTTCACTCTGGCCCGCGGCACCGGCGCCGGCCCGGGGAACGGGTCCGTTCTCTGCGGGAGAAGCAGCCATGAGGCCGGGACACCCCAAAACCTCCCCGGGAGCCCCAAAATCCGCCCCGGGACCCCCAAATTTGTAGGATTTCCCCCCCTTTCCCCTCACTCACCCCGGACACGCCGCCCGCCATCGCTACCATGTGGAGAAACCACGCCCACTTCCCGGTGAGAAACCAATCAGATTGAAGCGCAGGAAACCTGGCCAATCAGAGCGAAGCACTGCGGGAACGGGGTTGAGGGCGTAGCCGCCATCTTGGTGTAGGGCAAGGCGCCTTTTGACTACAATGGGGCCGCCATTTTTGTTGTGGGCGGCGCCATCTTTGCTATGGGCGGCGCCATTTTGTGTGAGGGCGGACAGCGCTGACGTGGCCGCCGCCATCTTTGTTAAGGGCAAAATTCCTCACGGCACTTCCGGGTCCGTTTTGCCAAATTTTGGGGCCAAAATTCCCAAATTTCACCGAAATTCCCCCAAATTCCAACAATTCCACCCAAATTCCACCCAAATTCCTTCCAGTAACCCCCAAATCTTCCCCTTTTTTCCACCAAGACGTCATCCCTCTTTCCAAAATCCCCATTTTTACTCTGAAATGAACTTTTAGTCCCAAAATATCCACATTTATTCCCTGAAAATGCAATTTTCCCCCTCAGAAAAATAAGATTTTATTCCCCAAAATTCCAGGCGGATTTCCCAAATTTTTTTCCTGAAATTTTTGTTTATTCCCCAAAATTCTTTCTTTCCCCCAAAACTGAGCTTTATTCCCTACAAATCCACTTCCACCACCAAAATCCCTTTCCATTCTCCAAAATCCCATTTTCATTCCCAAAATCCCCTGTAATTACCCAAAAATCCATTTTTAAGTCCCAAAAATACCTCTTGAATTCCCAAAAATCAATTTTTAATTCCCCAAAATCCACTCAAAATCCCCAAAAAAACTCCTTTTATTCACGGGATTTTGTGTCCCGACCCAAATTTCCTCTTTTTTTTTACCAATTTTCTCATTTCTTTCTTTATTTTTCCCCCAAAAATCCCAATCTCAAAAAAAAAAAGGAAACACTTTAAACCCCAAAATCCTTTTCATTACCAAATTAAATTCATCATTATCCCATTTTTCCTGGTTTTTTCCTCATTTTTCCCCAGTTTTTCCCTCATTTCTTTCCCACTTTTCTCCTCATTTTTTACCAATTTTTATCACATTTTCCCCCCAGTTTTTCCCTCATTTTTCTCTTTTATTTCCTCATTTTTCCTTCCCATTTTTCCTTTGTTCCTCAGGTTTTTTTTCTCACATTTTTTCCTGGTTTTTCCCTTTTATTTTTCCTTCATTTTCCCAATTTTTTCCCAGTTTCCCCTTAATTTTTTCTCTTTATTTTTCCCTCTTTTTTCCCCAGTTTTTCCCTCCTTTTTTTATTTTTTTTTTCCCTCCCCCAATTTCCCCCTTATTTTTGCCTGATTTTTTTTCCCTTCATTTTCCCCCAAGTTTTCTCTCATTTTTCCTTCTTTTTCCCACATATTTCCCAGTTTTCCCCTCATTTTTTTCCCGGTTTTCCTCTCATTTTATTCCTATTTTTTCCCCTTTTTCCCCACTTTTTCCTTTATTCTTTCCCCCTTTTCTCCCAGTTTTTCCCTCATTTTTTCCCAATTTTCTCCTCTTTTCTCCATCACTTTTCCTCTCATTTTTTCCTGGTTTTTCTCTTCTCCCCCCTCTTTTTATTTCTATTTTTTTTTTCCTTTTTTTTCCCACTTTTTCCACAATTCCCCCCCGGATTTTCCCTCTTTTTTATCCACATTTTCTCTCGGTTTTTCTCCTCTTTCCCCCCAGGTTTCCCCCTCATTTTTTGCTGATTTTTCCTTCATTTTTTCCCAATTTTTCCCTCAGTTTTTCCCCGTTTTCCCCCTCATTTTCTCCCTCTTTTCCCCCTTTTTTCCTGTTTTCCCCTAATTTTCCCCAGTTTTTTCCTGGTTTTTTTCCCTTCATTTTCCCCCACGTTTTCTCTCATTTTTTCATGGTTTTTCCCTCTTTTTTCCCCCACTTTTCCCCATTTCCCCCTCATTTTTCCCCAGTTTTTCCCCCATTTTTCCCTTTTCCCCCCATAATTTTTTCCTCTTTTCTTTCCCCTATTTTCCCCCCATTTTTTCTTAATTTTCCCCCCTTTTTTTTTCCCCATTTCCCCCCTTATTTTCCCCCCATTTCCCCCCAAAAAATTCCACTCACTGACTCCAAAAATCCTCATTTTTATTGCAGGAATTCCCTCAACTCCCAGAATTCCCCAAATTTCCCTTTTCCCCCTCAATTTTCCTCTTTTTCCCCCATTTTTTCCTCTTTTTCTCCCACTTTTCCCCTTATTTCCCCCCACTTTCCCCCATATTTTTTTCCCCTTTTCTTCCCCCCTTTTTTTCTCTATTTTCCCCCAATTTTTTCTCGATTTTCCCTCATTTCCCCCCTAAAAAAATTCCACTCACTGACTCCAAAACTCATTTTTATTGCAGGAACTCACAGAATTCCCAAAATTCCCCAATTTTCTCTTTTTTCCCCCCATTTTCCCCTCTTTTTCTCCCACTTTTCCCCCATAATTTTTCCTCTTTTCTTTCCCCTATTTTCCCCCCATTTTTTCTTAATTTTCCCCCTTTTTTCCCCCATTTTCCCCCAAAAAATCCCACTCACTGACTCCAAAACTCATCATTTTTATTGCAGGAACTCCCAAAACTCCCAGAATTGCCCAAATTTCCCTTTTCCCCCTCATTTTTCCTTTTTTTTCCCCCATTTTTTCCTCTTTTTCTTCCACTTTTCCCCACATTTTCCCCATATTTTTTCCTCTTTTCTTCCCCCCATTTTTTCTGTGTTTTTCCCCAATTTTTTCTCGATTTTCCCCCCATTTTTTCTCTATTTTCCCCCAATTTTTTCTCGATTTTCCCTCATTTCCCCCCTAAAAAAATTCCACTCACTGACTCCAAAACTCATTTTTATTGCAGGAACTCCCAGAACTCCCGAAATTCCCCAAATTTCTCTTTTTTCCCCTCATTTTCCCCTCTTTTTCTCCCACTTTCCCCCCATATTTTTTCCTCTTTTCTTTCCCCTATTTCCCCCCCATTTTTTCTTAATTTTCCCCCCTTTTTTTCCCCATTTCCCCCCCTTTTCCCCCAAAAAAATCCCACTCATTGTCTCCAAAACTCATCATTTTTATTGCAGGAATTCCCGCAACTCCCAGAATTCCCGGAATTTCCCCAAATTTCTTTTCCCCCTCATTTTTTTCCTCTTTTTTCTCCCAATTTTTCCTCTTTTTCTCCCACTTTTCCCCTCATTTTCCCTTTTCCCCCCATAATTTTTCCCCTTTTCTTTCCCCTATTTCCCCCCATTTTTTTCTCTATTTTCCCCACCATTTTTTCCCAAGTTTTCCCTCATTTTCCCCCCTCATTCCCCCATTTTCCCAAAAAAAAAAAAAAAAAAATTCCACTCATTGACTCCAAAAATCCTCATTTTTGTTGCAAGAATTCCGCAAATTTCTCTTTTTCCCCTCATTTCTCCCCCCACCTTTTTCCTTCAGTTTTTCCTTCTTTTTCCCCCCTTTTTTCCCCTCATTCCCCCCCATCTTTTTCCTTCACTTTTCCCCAGTTTTTCCTTTTTTCCCCCTCATTACCCCCCACCTTTTTCCTTCAGTTTCTTTTTTTTTCCCCTTTTTTTTTCTCATTTCCCCCCTTTTTTTCCCCCCTCACCTTTTTCCTTCTTTTTCCCAATTTTTCCTTTTTTCCCCCCCTCTTTTTATAACATTTTCCCCTCTTTTTTTCCCCCTCATTCCCCCCCACCTTTTTCCCCCAATTTTTCCTTTTTCCCCTTTTTTTTCCCATTTTCCCCTCTTTTTTCCCCCCAAAAAAATTCCACTCATTGACTCCAAAACTCATCATTTTTATTCCCAGAACTGCCCCAATTTCCCTTTTTCCCTCATTTTCTCCCCCATTTTTTCCTCTTTTTCTCCCACTTTTCCCCCATTTTCCCCATAATTTTTTCTTCTTTTCTTTTCCCTATTTTCCCCCAATTTTTTCCCATTTTCCCCCCTTTTATCCCCTCATTTTCCCCCCAAAAAATTCCACTCATCGACTGGAAAACTCATCATTTTTATTGCCGGAACTGCCCAAATTTCCCTTTTTCCCCCCATTTTTTTTTCTTTTTCTCCCACTTTTCCCCTCATTTTGCCCCATAATTTTTTCCTCTTTTCTTTCCCCTATTTTCCCCCCATTTTTCCTCCATTTCCCCCCCCCTTTTTTTCCCATTTTCCCCCTTATTTTCCCCCCATAAAATTCCACTCATTGACTGGAAAACTCATCATTTTTATTCCAGAACTGCCCCAATTTCCCTTTTTCCCCCATTTTTTCCTCTTTTTCTCCCACTTTTTCCCTCATTTCCCCCCATTTTCCCCCATAATTTTTCCTCTTTTCTTTCCCCTATTTTCCCCCAATTTTTTCCCATTTTCCCCAAAACAAAAAATTCCACTCATCGACTGGAAAACTCATCATTTTTATTCCCCGAAGTGCCCAAATTTCCCTTTTTCCCCTCACGTTTTTCCCCCATTTTTTTCCTCTTTTTCTCCCACTTTTCCCCTCATTTTCCCCCAGAATTTTTCCCTCTTCTTTCTTCTATTTTCCCCCAATTTTTTCTCTATTTTCCCCCTTTTTTTTTCCCATTTTCCCCCCATTTTCCCCAAAACAAAAATTCCACTCATTGACTGGAAAACTCATCATTTTTATTCCAGAACTGCCCCAATTTCCCTTTTTCCCCTCATTTTTTTCCTCTTTTTCTCCCACTTTTCCCCCATTTTTCCCCATAATTTTTTCCTCTTTTCCCATTTTCCCCCCTTTTTTCCCCCCATTTTCCCCAAAACAAAAAATTCCACTCATTGACTGGAAAACTCATCATTTTTATTCCCGGAAGTGACCAAATATCCTTTTTTCCCCTCATTTTTTTCCTCTTTTTCTCCCACTTTTCCCCCATTTTTCCTCTTTTCTTTTCCCTATTTTCCCCCAATTTTTTCCCATTTTCCCCCAATTTTTTCCCGTTTTCCCCCCCTTTTTTCCCCTCATTTTCCCCCCAAAAAATTCCACTCATTGACTGGAAAACTCATCATTTTTATTCCCGGAACTGCCCAAATTTCCCTTTTTTCCCCTCATTTTCTCCCCCATTTTTTCCTTTTTTTCTCCCACTTTTCCCCAATATTTTTTCCTCTTTTCTTTTCCCTATTTCCCCCCCATTTTTTCTCCATTTTCCCACTTTTTTTTTCCCCATTTTCCCCCTTATTTTCCCCCCATAAAATTCCACTCATTGACTGGAAAACTCATCATTTTTATTCCCGGAACTGCCCAAATTTCCCTTTTTCCCCTCACGTTTTTCCCCCATTTTTTTTCCTCTTTTTTCTCCCACTTTTCCCCTCATTTTGCCCCATTTTTCCCCAGAATTTTCCCCTCTTCTTTCCTCTATTTTCCCCCAAATTTTTCTCTATTTTCCCCCTTTTTTTTTTCCCATTTCCCCCCATTTTCCCCAAACCAAAAATCCCACTCATTGACTGGAAAACTCATCATTTTTATTCCAGAACGGCCCCAATTTCCCTTTTTCCCGTCATGTTTTTTCCCCATTTTTTCCTCTTTTTCTCCCACTTTTCTCCCATTTTCCCCATAATTTTTTCCTCTTTTCTTTTCCCTATTTCCCCCAATTTTTTCTCTATTTCCCTCCCTTTTTCCCCCCCATTTTCCCAAAAACAAAAAATTCCACTCATTGACTGGAAAACTCATCATTTTTATTGCCGGAACTGCCCCAATTTCCCTTTTCCCCCCCATTTTTTTGCTCTTTTTCTCCCAATTTTCCCCATATTTTTTCCCTCTTCTTTCCTCTATTTTCCCCCAATTTTTTCTCTATTTTCCCCCTTTTTTTTTTCCTATTTCCCCCCCATTTTCCCCAAAACAAAAAATTCCACTCATTGACTGGAAAACTCATCATTTTTATTCCCGGAACTGCCCCAATTTCCCTTTTTCCCCTCATTTTCTCCCCCATTTTTTCCTCTTTTTCTCCCACTTTTCCCCAATATTTTTTCCTCTTTTCTTTCCCCTATTTTCCCCCCTTTTTTTCCCATTTTCCCCCATTTCCCCCCCATTTTCCCAAAAACAAAAAACTCCACTCATTGACTGGAAAACTCATCATTTTTATTCCCGGAAGTGCCCAAATTTCCCTTTTTCCCCTCATTTTCTCCCCCATTTTTTCCTCTTTTTCTCCCACTTTTCCCCTCATTTCCTCTCTTTTCCCCCAGAATTTTTCCCTCTTCTTTCCTCTATTTTTCCCCAATTTTTTCTCTGTTTTCCCCCTTTTTTTTCCCATTTTCCCCCCAACCAAAAAACTCCACTCATTGACTGGAAAACTCATCATTTTTATTCCCCGAACTGCCCAAATTTCCCTTTTTCCCCTCATTTTCCCCCCATTTTTTCCTCTTTTTCTCCCACTTTTCCCTCATTTTCCCCCAGAATTTTCCCCTCTTCTTTCCCCTATTTTCCCCCAATTTTTTCTCTATTTCCCCCCTTTTTTTCCCATTTTCCCCCTTATTTTCCCCCCAAAAAATTCCACTCATTGACTCCAAGACTCATCATTTTTATTCCAGAACTGCCCCAATTTCCCTTTTTCCCCTCATTTTTTCCTCTTTTTCTCCCACTTTTCCCCTCATTTTTCTCCATAATTTTTCCTCTTTTCTTTTCCCTATTTTCCCCCAATTTTTTCCCATTTTCCCCTCTTTTTTCCCCCCCATTTTCCCAAAAACAAAAAATCCACTCATTGACTGGAAAACTCATCATTTTTATTCCCTGAAGTGCCCCAATTTCCCTTTTTCCCCCATTTTTTCCTCTTTTTCTCCCACTTTTCCCCTCTTTTTCCCCCATTTTCCCCCATAATTTTTCCTCTTTTCTTTTCCCTATTTTCCCCCAATTTTTTCCCATTTTCCCCCCATTTTCCCCAAAACCAAAAACTCCACTCGCTGACTGGAAAACTCATCATTTTTATTCCGGAACTGCCCCAATTTCCCTTTTCCCCCTCATTTTTTCTTGGAGACGCCGACGGTGCGGCCGCGCCTCCCGGTGGTCTTGGTGTGCTGCCCCCTCACGCGGAGCCTGCAGGGAGAGAAAAGCACAAAAATTCGGGTTCGGCCCCAAAATTCTGCGCGATTTGGGCAATTCTAAATGCAGGGGTTTGGGGTTTTTGCCCGAAGTCGCCGTTTTTACCCCCAGAAGTGGCGCAGGCCGCGGTGGGCGCGGATTTTCTTCAGGCGCTCCAGGTCCTCGCGCAGCTTGTTGTCCAAACCGTTGGCCAGCACCTGGCAACGGGGGAAAAGTGGGGAAAATTGGGGAAAACGGGGAATTTTGGGAAAAATTTGGGGAAAAATGGAGGGAAAAATTTGGGGGAAATGGGGAAAAATTGGTGAAAATGGGGAAAAATTGCGGAAAAATTGGGGGAAAAATTGGGGAAAAATTTGGGGCAAATGGGGGGAAAAATGGAGGGAAAAATTTGGGGGATTTTGGGGAAAAATTGGGGAAAATTTGGGGTAAATGCAGAATTTTGGGGAAAAATGATGAAAAAATTGGGGGAAAATTTGGAGGATTTTGGGGAAGAATTGGGGAATAATGTGGAAAATGGGGGAAAATTGGGGAATTTTGGGGAAAATTGCAGAAAAAGGGGGAAAATTAGAAAAAAATGGGGAATTTCGGGGAAAATGGGGAAAAATTTGGGGTAAATAGGGAATTTTGGGAAAAATTGGGAAAAATGGGGAAAAATTGAGAAAAAATTGGGGAAAATGGGGAAAAATTTGGGGTAAATGGGGAAAAAATTGGGGAAAATTGGGGAAAATGGGGGAAAATTGGGGAATTTTGGAGATACATTGGGGAATTTTGGGGAAAAATTGGGGAAAATCAGGCGAAAATAGGGAGAAATTGAGAAAAAAGGGGAGAAAATAGGGGGAAATTGGGGAATTTTGGTGAAAAAAATGGGAGAATGGGAAAAAATTGGGGAATTTGGGGGAAAAATGGGGGAAATTGGGGAAAAATTGGGGAAAATGGGGGAAAAAATGGAGGGTAAAATTTGGGGGATCTTGGGGAAAATTTGGGGAATTTTTGGGGAAAAAGTGGGGAAAATTGGGGGTAAATGGGGAATTTTGGGAAAATTTTGGGGTAAATGGGGAAATTTGGGAAAAAATGGGGAAAAATGGAGGGAAAAATTTGGGGGATTTTGGGGAAGAATTGGGGAATTTTGGGGAAAAATTGGGGAAAATGGGAAAAAATTTGGGGTGAATGGGGAAAAAATTGGGGAAAAATTGGGAAAATGGGGGAAAATTGGGGGTAAATGGGGAATTTTGGGAAAAAATTGGGAAAAATGGAGAAAAATCGGGAAAAATTTGTGGGAAATGGGGAAAATGGAGGGAAAAATTTGGGGGATTTTGGAGAAAAATGGGGAAAATGGGGGAAAATTGGGGAATTTTGGGGAAAATAGCAGAAAAAGGGGAAAAATTAGAAAAAATTGGGGAATTTTGGGGAAAATGGGGAAAAATTTGGGGAAAACAGGGAATTATGGGGAAAATTTAGGGAAAATGGGGAAAAATGGGGGAAATTGAGGAAAATTGGGAAAATGGGGGAAGGAAGAGTAAAAGGCAGGGGGATGTGGGAAAATAGAAAATATTGGGGAAAATGGGGGGAAATTGGGGAGAACGGGTGGAATGGGGGAGAATTGGGAAAAAAGGGGAGGAAAAGGGGGAAATTGGGAAAAATCTGGAAGAAATGGGGGAATTAGGGGGGAAATTGAGAAAAATTTGAAAAATGGGAAAATAGGGGGGAAAAATGGGGGGAAATGGGAAAAATCAGGGGGGAAAATTGGGAAAAATCAGGGAAAATCAGGGAGGAAAATTGGGGGAAATAGGGAAAAGTCAGGGAAAAATTGGGGAAAATCAGTGGAAAATAGGAAAAGTCAGGGAAAAAACAGAGAAAAATAGGGGAAAATAAGGGGAAAATGGGGAAAAATGGAGGAATTTTGGGGAAAATTGGGAAAAATCAGGGAAAAATTATGCAAAAAATAAGAAAATTCAGAGAAAAAGGGAAAAGTCACGGAAAAACGGGGAAAATCAGTGAAAGATTGGGAAAATGGGGAGAAATTGGGGAATTTTGGGGAAAATCGGGAAAATCAGGGAAAAATTACGCAAAAAATGGGAAAAATCAGAGAAAAGATTTGGAAAAATCAGGGAAAAATTGGGGAAAAATTGGGAAATTTTGGGGAAAATTGGGAAAAATTACGCAAAAAATGGGAAAAATCAGAGAAAAAATGGGAAAAATCAGGGAAAAACGGGGAAAATCAGTGAAAGTTTGGGAACATGGGGAAAACTTGGGGAATTTTGGGGAAAATTTGGAAAAAACAGGGAAAAATTGGGAAAAAACACGTAGAAAATGGGAAAAATCAGAAAAAGATTGGGAGAAATCAGGGAAAAATTGGAGAAAATCAGTGAAAGTTTGGGAAAATGGGGAAAAATTGGAGAATTTTGGGGAAAATTGGGAAAAATCAGGGAAAAACCACACAAAAATCGGAAAAATCAGAAAAAACTGGGAGAAATCAGGGAAAAATTGGGGGAAATGAGGGGAAAATTGGGGGAAATGGGGAAAAGTCAGGGAAAAACTGGGGAAAATCAGGGGAAAATTGGGGAAAAATCAGGGAAAAATTGGGGGAAAATCAGGGAAAATGAAGGGAAAATGGGGAAAAATGGGGGAATTTTGGGGAAAGTAGGGAAAAATTGGGGGGACAATGGGAAAAATTGAGGGGAAATGGGGAAAATTGGGGAAAATCGGGGAAATTTGGGGGAAAATGGGGAAAAACTGGGAAAAAAATTGGGGAAAATGGAGGGAAAAATTGGGGGATAAACAGGGGGGGAAATTGGGGAAAATCAGGGGAAATTGGGAAAAAATAGGGGAAAATCAGGGGAAAATTGGGGAAAATCAGGGGAAAATTGGGAAAAAATAGGGGAAAATCAGGGGAAAATTGGGGAAAAGTTGGGGAAAATGGAGGGGAAAATTCGGGAAAACTGGGAAAAATTGGGGAATAAACAGGGGGAAAAATTGGGAAAATCAGGGGAAAAATTGGGAAAATCAGGGGAAAATTGGGGAAAAGCAGGGGAAAATTGGGGAAAAGCAGGGAAAAATGGGAAAAATCAGGGAAAATGGCAGAAAAATGGGAAAAAATAGGGGAAAAACACGGAAAAATTTGGGAAAATCAGGGAAAAAATGGGAAAAAATCAAGGAAAATTGGGAAAAATTGTGAAAATATAGGGGAAAATCAGGGAAAAATTGGGGAAAATCGGTGAAAGTTTGGGAAAAAAGGAGCTGTGGGCAGCTGGGGGCACCTGTGGCAGGTGAGGGGACACCTGGGGTGGCACCTGGGGACATTTGGGGACATTGGGGACCCACCTGGGAGTATTTGCCGTCCTTGACGTCCTTCTGCCTGTTGAGGAACCAGTCGGGGATCTTGTACTGCCGCGGGTTCTGCATGATGGTGATCACCCGCTCCACCTGCCACAAAAATGTCCCCAAATGTCACCAAAAATGTCACCAAGCCCGGGGGGACGGGGAGCCCCAAAATTGGGGTGAAAATCCCAAAAAACTGCACCGAAATTGGACCAAAAATGGCTGAAATAGCACGAAAAATGTCCCAAAAAACATCAAAAGCCGACCCAAAATGGCCTAAGTGTCCCCAAAAATGTCCCCAAATGTCCCCAACCCCGGGGGGACAGAAAAACCAAAATTGGGGGAAAACCCCAAAAAACTGCACCGAAATTGGACCAAAAATGGCTGAAATAGCACGAAAAACGTCACTAAAAATCCCCAATAATCCATAAAACCACCCTAAAATGGCCCAAAAATGTCCCCAAGGCCACCACAAATGTCCCCAATGTCCCCAACCCCGGGGGCACGGGGAGCCCCAAAACTGGACCAAAATTGGGTAAAAAATGGCTGAAATAGCACGAAAAATGTCACTAAATATCAACCATAAATGTCCCCAAATGTCCCCAATGTCCCCAACCCTGGGGGGACGGGGAGCCCCAAAATTGGGTGAAAACCCCAAAAACTGCAGCGAAATTGGACCAAAAATGGCTGAAATAGCACTGAAAATGTCACTAAAAATCCACTAAAACCGAGCCTAAGTATCCCAAAAGTGTCCCCAAAAATGTCCCCAAATGTCCCCAAAAATGTCCCCAAGCTCACCCGCTCCACCTGGGACAGGGGACACATGTGGGACACCCGGCCACAAAAATGTCCCCAAGTGTCCCCAACCCCAGGGGGACGGGGAGCCCCAAAATTGGGGGCAAAACCCCAAAAAACTGCACCGAGATTGGGCAAAAAGTGGCTGAAATAGCACAAAAAATGTTCCCAAAATCCCCCAAACCCAACCTTAAATGGCACAAAGTGTCCCCAAAAATGTCCCCAAAGTGTCCCCAAAATGTCCCCAAGTGTCTCCAACCCCGGGGAACAGGGAGTCCCAAAATTGGGGTGAAAACCCCAAAAACTGCAGCGAAATTGGGCCAAAAATGGCTGAAATAGCACGAAAAATGTCCCAAAAATTGTCAAAAGCCGACCCAAAATGCCCTAAAAGTGTCCCCAAAAATGTCCCCAAATGTCCCCAAGTGTCCCCAACCCTGGGGGGATGGGGAACCCCAAAATTGGGGTGAAAACCCCAAAAAAATGCACCAGAATTGGGCAAAAACCAGCTGAAATAGCACAAAAAATGTTCCCAAAATCCCCCAAACCCAACCTTAAATGGCACAAAGTGTCCCCAAAAATGTCCCCATGGCCACCAAAAATGTCCCCAAGTGTCCCCAACCCAGGGGGGACAGGGAGCCCAAAATCTGGGGTGAAAACCCCAAAAACTGCAGCGAAATTGGGCAAAAAACGGCTGAAATGTCACTAAAAATGTCCCAAAAATCAGCCCAAAATGTCCCCAAAGCGTCCCCAAATGTCCCCAAGTGTCCCCAACCCCGGGGGGACGGGGAGCCCCAAAACTGGGGGGAAAACCCCCAAAAACTGCAGCGAAATTGGACCAAAAACGGCTGAAATGTCACTAAAATCTCCTCCAACCACCCTAAAATTGTTCTGGAATTGTCCCCAAGGTGTCCCCAAGGTGTCCCCAAGGCGCCACCTTGTCCTCGGTGAGCTCCTGGCACGTTTGGTCAGGTCGGTGTCGGCCCCAAACCCCCTGGAATTCTCCCCAAATCCACCCCAAACGCCCAGAATTGTCCCCAACCCCCCTGGAATTGTCCCCAGGGTGTCCCCAAGGTGTCCCCAAAGTGTCCCCAGGGTGTCCCCAGGTGCCACCTCATCCTTGGTGAGCTCCTGGTGCGTTTGGTCAGGTCGGTGTCGGCCCCAAACCCCCTGGAATTCTCCCCAAATCCACCCCAAACGCCCAGAATTGTCCCCAACCCCCCTGGAATTGTCCCCAGGGTGTCCCCAAGGTGTCCCCAAAGTGTCCCCAGGGTGTCCCCAGGTGCCACCTCATCCTTGGTGAGCTCCTGGTGCGTTTGATCAGGTCGGTGTCGGCCCCAAACCCCCTGGAATTGTCCCCAAATCCACCCCAAAACCCCCATCAATTGTCCCCAAACCCCCATGAACTGTCCCCAAGGTGTCCCCAAGGTGTCCCCAAGGTGTCCCCAGGTGCCACCTCGTCCTCGGTGAGCTCCTGGTGCGTTCGGTCAGGTCGATGTCAGCCCCAAATCCACCCCAAACCCCCCGGAATTGTCCCCAAACTGCCCCAAAACCCCCTCAGACCACCCCAAAACTCCTAGAATTGTCCCCAAGGTGTCCCCAGGGCGTCCCCAAGGTGTCCCCAGGTGCCACCTCGTCCTCGGTGAGCTCCCAGCCCATTTGGTCAGGTCGGTGCTGGCCCCAAGTCCCTTGGATTTGTCCCCAAATCCACCCCAAAACCCCCAGAATTGTCCCCAAACCCCCAGAATTGTCCCCAAACCCCCAGAATTGTCCCCAACCCCCCTGGAATTGTCCCCAAGGTGTCCCCAGGGTGTCCCCAGGGTGTCCCCAGGTGCCACCTCATCCTCGGTGAGCTCCCAGCGCGTTCGGTCAGGTCGGTGTCCGCTCTAAATCCACCCCAAACCCCCGGAATTGTCCCCAAACTGCCCCAAAACCCCCTCAGACCACCCCAAAGCCCCATGAACTGTCCCCAGGATGTCCCCAGGGTGTCCCCAGGATGTCCCCAAGGTGTCCCCAGGGTGTCCCCAAGGTGTCCCCAGGTGCCACCTCGTCCTCGGTGAGCTCCCCAGTGCGTTTGGTCAGGTCGATGTCGGCCCCAAATCCACCCCAAACCCCCCGGAATTGTCCCCAAACCCACCCCAGACCCCCATGGATTGTCCCCAACCCCCCTGGAATTGTCCCCAACCCCCCTGGAATTGTCCCCAAGGTGTCCCCAGGGTGTCCCCAGGTGCCACCTCGTCCTCGGTGAGCTCCTGGTGCGTTTGCTCAGGTCAATGTTGGCCCCAAACCCACCCCAAATCCCCCGGAATTGTCCCCAAACTGCCCCAAAACCCCCTCAGACCACCCCAAAGCCCCATGAACTGTCCCCAAGGTGTCCCCAGGGTGTCCCCAAGGTGTCCCCAGGGTGTCCCCAAGGTGTCCCCAGGTGCCACCTCGTCCTCGGTGAGCTCCCCGGCGCGTTTGGTCAGGTCGATGTCGGCCTTGCGCAGCACCACGTGCGCGTAGCGCCGCCCCACGCCCTGCGCAGGGGACAAACAGGTGACAAACGGTGACAAACGGGTGACAAAGGGGTCACAACGCGGTGACAACGGGGTGGCAGCTCAGCCAGGCCACCACCGTGTCCCCAAACCCCTCAAAGCGTCCCCAGAGCCCTCCAGGTGTCCCCAAAACCGCTCAAAGTCCCCAAAGTGCCCCAATCCCCTGCAGGTGTCCCCAGCCCCCCTGGCAGTGTCCCCAGTGTGTCCCCAAATTGTCCCCAGCCCCCTTGGCAGTGTCCCCAGTGTGTCCCCAGCCCCCTGGCAGTGTCCCTGCAGTGTCCCCAGCCCTCCTCAGGCTGTCCCTGTGGTGTCCCCAAAAGTGTCCCCACCCCTGGCAGTATCCCCAGTGTCCCCACCTCGATGGCGGTGATGGTGAAGGCGACCCCTGGCAGTGTCCCCACAGTGTCCCCAATGTCCCCTGGCAGTGTCCCCACAGTGTCCCCACCCCCCTGTGTTGTCCACACTGTCCCCAATGTCCCCACAGTGTCTCCACCCCTGGCAATGTCCCCAAATGTCCCCAGCAGTGTCCCCACCTTGATGGCGGTGATGGCGATCCCTGGCAGTGTCCCCACAGTGTCCCCACCCCCCTGGCAGTGTCCCCACAGTGTCCCCAGCAATGTCGCCTTCATGGCAGTGATGGCGAAGGCGATGCCTGGCAGTGTCCCCAATGTCCCTGCAGTGTCCCCACCCCCCTGTGATGTCCCCAATGTTCCTGGCAGTGTCCCCACAGTGTCCCCACCCCTGGCAGTGTCCCCAAGGTCCCCACGTCCCCACCTTGATGGCGGTGATGGCGAAGGCGATCTTGCGGCGCCCGTCGATGTTGGTGTTGAGCACGCGCAGAATGTGCTGGAACTTCTCGGGGATCACCAGCGACTGAGGGGACACCAATGGGGACAGTGAGGGGACACTGGGGACAGTGAGGGGACACTGGGGACAGTGAGGGGACAGCAATGGGGACATTGGGGACAGCGAGGGGACACTGGGGACAGTGAGGGGACAGCAATGGGGACATTGGGGACAGTGAGGGGACATTGGGGACAGTGAGGGGACAGTGAGGGGACACTGGGGACAGTGAGGGGACACTGGGGACGGTGTCACTGCTGGTGTTGAGCACGCGCAGAATGTGCTGGAACTTCTCGGGGATCACCAGCGACTGAGGGGACACCAATGGGGACAGTGAGGGGACACTGGGGACAGTGAGGGGACAGCAATGGGGACATTGGGGACAGTGAGGGGACACTGGGGACAGTGAGGGGACATTGGGGACACTGGGGACGGTGTCACTGTTGGTGTTGAGCACGCGCAGAATGTGCTGGAACTTCTCGGGGATCACCAGCGACTGAGGGGACACCAATGGGGACAGTGAGGGGACACTGGGGACAGTGAGGGGACACTGGGGACAGTGAGGGGACACTGGGGACGGTGTCACTGTTGGTGTTGAGCATGCGCAGAATGTGCTGGAACTGCTCAGGGATCACCAGAGACTGAGGGGACACCAATGGGGACAGTGAGGGGACACTGGGGACAGTGAGGGGACAGCAATGGGGACATTGGGGACAGTGAGGGGACACTGGGGACAGTGAGGGGACATTGGGGACATTGGGGACGGTGTCACTGTTGGTGTTGAGGATGCACAGAATGTGCTGGAACTGCTCGGGGATCACCAGAGACTGAGGGGACACCAATGGGGACAGTGAGGGGACACTGGGGACAGTGAGGGGACACTGGGGACGGTGTCACTGTTGGTGTTGAGCACGCGCAGAATGTGCTGGAACTGCTCGGGGATCACCAGCGACTGCGGGGACACCAATGGGGACAGTGAGAGGACAGTGAGGGGACAGCAAGGGGACAGCAAGGGGACAGTGAGGGGACAGCAATGGGGACAGTGAGAGGACAGTGAGGGGACAGCAAGGGGACAGCAAGGGGACAGTGAGGGGACAGCAATGGGGACAGTGAGGGGACATTGGGGACGGTGTCACTGTTGGTGTTGAGCACGCGCAGAATGTGCTGGAACTGCTCAGGGATGACCAGAGACTGAGGGGACACCAATGGGGACAGTGAGGGGACATTGGGGACAGTGAGGGGACAGCAATGGGGACACTGGGGACAGTGAGGGGACACTGGGGACACTAGGAACAGTGAGGGGACACAGGGGACAGGGAGGGGACATTGAGGAGAAATTGGGGACACCAATGGGGACACTGGGGACTTCTCGGGGATCACCAGAGACTGAGGGGACAGCAGGGGACAGCAATGGGGACAATGAGGGGACATTGGAGACATTGAGGGGACACTGGGAACTTGTCAGGGATCACCAGTGACTGAGGGGACAGCAATGGGGACATCGGGGACGGTGTCACCGTTGGTGTTGAGCACACATAGAATGTGCTGGAACTGCTCGGGGATCACCAGGGACTGAGGGGACACTGGGGACATTGGGGACATCAATGGGGACAGTGAGGGGACAGTGAGGGGACATTGGGGACATCAATGGGGACACTGGGAACCTTTCAGGGATTACCAGGGACTGAGGGGACACAGGGGACACTGGGGACAATGAGGGGACACTGGGGACAGCTGGGATCGCCAGGGACTGAAGGGACACTGGGGACAGTGAGGGGACATTGGGGATCTCAGTGAGGGCATTGGGGACATTGAGGGGACACTGGGGACATCGGGGACTGAGGGGACAATGGGAACTTCTCAGGGACCACCGGGGACAGTGAGGGGACACAGGGGACAGTGGGGGGACCTTGAGGGGACACTGGGGAAATTGGGGATCACCAGCGACTGTGGGGACAGTGAGGGGACATTGGGGACATCACTGGGGACAACGGGGACATCTGGAGACACTGGGGACATCTGGGGACACCAGGGATCACCATGGGGACATTCAGAGGGGACACTGGGGACAGTGCAGGGACATCAGCAGGGACATAGGGGACATCACTGGGGACATTGGGGACAGCAGGGACTGAGGGGACATCACTGGGGACACTGGGGACATTGAGGAAACATTGGGGACATTGGAGACATTGAGGGGACATTGGGGACATCAGGGACACGGAGCACTGAACAGACTGAGGGGACATTGGGGACCATCAGGGACATTGGGGACATCGGCGCGGGGACAGCCCCGCGATGGTTTTTGTGAGGGTTAAGAAAAACTTTAGGAGGGTTTGGGACGATTTCAGAGAGCTGGGGACACCTGGAGGGAACTGGGGACACTCTGGGGACAGTTTAAGGGGACTGGGGACAATTTTAAGGGATTCGGGACAGTTTTAGGGCGGTTTGTGACAATTTTGCGAGCGGCTCTTGGGGGCATTTTAGCGACACTTTGGGGACATTTTGTGGCCGCTCCGGGCCGAGCCCGCCGTGCGGGGAGCGAAGGCCGCCATGACACCTGAGGGAGGGGGGATCGGACATTCGCGCCCCTCCCGCCGCCATCGCCGCTCTCCACCGCCCCCTCCCCGCCCCGCCGCCTCCCTCGGTGCCGCCGCCATCGCCCCGCGCCCCTCCCGCCGCTCTCCGCCCTCCCCTCGCGCCGATGGCGGCGGATCCCGCCCGGAGCCTCACCATGGCTGCGGCCTGCGCGGGGCTCTGCCGGCGGAAGAAGAAGGCGGACGTGACGTCACGCGCACGGCCGTGCGTCAGCAAGATGGCGGCGCAGGCGGAGGTAGCGCCGGCGGCGGGAGAGGTTTGAGGGGTCCCGGGGCGGTTTTTGGGGTTTTTTGGGGTTTTTTTGGGGTTTTTTGTGGGGTTTTTGTGGGGATTCAGGAGGGGTTTGGGATCGCGGCGGTCACTGAGGCGGTTGTGCCGCAGGTGGCGGCGATGGAGGCGCCGCTGGAGGCGGAGCTGGAGGCGGAGCTGGACCTGGAGGGGGCGGAGCTGGAGGAGGTGGATGGTGAGAGAGGGGCGGGGCCATTAAAAAGGGGGCGGGGCCATTAAAATGAACGGGTAATTAACGCTGAATGAGGGGGCGGGGCCAGACAGGCGGCTGGCACGGAGGGGGTGGGGCCTGCAGGTAGAAGTGGGCGTGGTCCAAGCAGTGAGGCGTGGCCCAGAGGCCTCAAAAGGGGCGTGGCTTTTACTTTATTTGTATGCATGCGCCCTTCTGGGGGCGTGGCCATGACCTTATTTGGGCATGCCTATCACCCTGGGGCCGTATTGCCGCCAATGGAGGGGGCGTGGTCTGAGGGAAGGGGCGTGGCCTGGCTGGACTGAACCATTTGGGCAGTGCCGGGGTAGGGGGGAATATTCCCCAATTCCCGCCCCTTTTTCCCCATTTTTTTTTGCTTTTTTTTTCCTTTTTTTTTGCATTTTTCCCAAATTTTCACACTTTCCCCATTTTTTTCCTCAAATTTTCCCGTTTTTCCCCCATTTCTCCCAGTGCACATCCAGGAGAACCTGGAGGACGCCCTGGTGCAGGAGGCGCTGCAGACCGTGAGTGGCTCCTCCCCAAAAATGTCCCCAAAAATGTCCCCAAAAAATCCCAGAAAGTCTCAAAATGTCCCCAAATGTCCCCAAATATTCCCAGGTGTCCCCAAAGTGGCCCCAGGTGGCACCAAATGGCTCAAAATGGCCCCAAATGTCCCCAAACGTCACTAAAATGGCACCAGAACGGCACCAGGTGTCCCCAAGTGTCCTCAGGTGTCACCAAAGTGTCCCCAAGTGTCCCCAAATGTCACTAAAATGGCCCCAAAATGTCCCCAAATGTCCCAAAATGTCCCCAAGGTGTCCCCAAGTGTCACCAAATGGCCCCAAAGTGTCCCCAAATGTCCCCCAAGTGTCACCAAAATGCCCCCAAATGTCACTAAACTGGCCCCAAATATCCCTAAAATGTCCCCAAGTGTCCCCAAGGTGTCCCCAAGTGTCCCCAAATGCCACTAAATGTCCCCAAGGTGTCCTCAAACGTCACTAAAATGGCCCCAAATGTCCCCGAAAATCCCCAAAAAATCCCCCAAAATGTCCCCAAGTGTCCCCAACATGTCCCCAAGTGTGCCCAAGTGTCCCCAAGTGGGGCCAAATGTCCCCAAAGTGTCCCCCAAAATCCCGAAGATGTCCCCAAATGTCCCTAAAAATCCCCCAAATGGCCCCAAAATGGTCCCAAATGTCACTAAAATGTCCCAAGATGTCCCCAAAATGTCCCCAAGGTGTCCCCAAGTGTCCCCAAAGGTCCCCAAAATGTCCTCAAGTGTCACCAAATGGCACCAAAACTCCCAAAATGTCCCCAAGTGTCACCAAAATGTCCCCAAGTGTCACCAAGTGTCCCCAAAACCACCAAAATGTCCCCAAGTGTCACCAAACGGCCCCAAAATGGCACCAAATGTCACTAAAATGGTCCTAAATGTCCCCAAATGTCCCCAGATGTCCCAAAATGTCCCCAAGTGCCCCCAGATGGCCCCAAAATGTCCCCAAGTGTCACCAAAGGGCACCAAAACTCCCAAAATGTCCCCGAGCTGTCCCTAAGTGTCCCCACATGGCTCCAAAATCACCAAAATGTCCCCAAGTGTCCCAAAATCCCCAAAATGTCCTCAAGTGTCACCAAATGGCCCCAAAATGTCCCGAAATGTCCCCAAAATGTCCCCAAGTCTCCCCCAAAATCCCAAAGAGGTCCCCAAATGTCACTAAAATGCCCCAAATGTCCCCAAAGTGTCCCCAAGTGTCCCAAAATGGCACCAAAATGGCCCCAAATGTCCCCAAAAAAATCCCCAAAACGTCCCCAAATGTCCCCAAATGGCTCCAAATGTCCCCAAGTGTCACCAAAATGTCCCCAAGTGTCCCAAAATCCCCAAAATGTCCTCAAGTGTCACCAAATGGCCCCAAAATGTCCCGAAATGTCACTAAAATGGCCCCAAAATGGCACCAAATGTCCCCAAAAATCCCCCCAAAAATCCCCAAAATGTCCCCAGATGTCCCCAGGTGTCCCCAAGTGTCCCCAAAATGTCCCCAAGTCTCCCCCAAAATCCCAAAGAGGTCCCCAAATGTCACTAAAATGCCCCAAATGTCCCCAAAGTGTCCCCAAGTGTCCCAAAATGGCACCAAAATGGCCCCAAATGTCCCCAAAAAAATCCCCAAAACGTCCCCAAAGTGTCCCCCAAAATCCCCAAGATGTCCCCAAATGTCAGTAAAATGTCCCCAAGATGTCCCCAAAATGTCCCCAAATGGCTCCAAATGTCCCCAAATTTCACCAAAATGTCCCCAAGTGTCCCAAAATCCCCAAAATGTCCTCAAGTGTCACCAAATGGCCCCAAAATGTCCCGAAATGTCCCTAAAATGGCCCCAAAATGTCCCCAAGTGCCACCAAACGGCCCCAAAATGGCACCAAATGTCCCCAAAAATCCCCCAAAAATCCCCAAAATGTCCCCAGATGTCCCCAAAATGTACCAAAATGTCCCCAAAATGTCCCCAAATGTCCCCAAGTGTCCCCAAAATGTCCCCAAGTGTCCCCAAATTGCCATTGCAGGGCGTGGACCTGCGCCAGTACTCGCGGCAGGTGGAGCTGGAGCTGCAGGAGGTGGAGAGAGCTTCCATCCAGGACTGTATCCTCAAAAGTGTCCCCAAAGTGTCCCCAAGGTGTCCCCAGGGGTGAAATCCCCGAAAATCCAAAAATTTGGGATGAAAAAACCCCAACATTTGGCATCAAAATCCCCAAAATTCCCCCCCAAAAAATCCCAAAATTTGGCGCCAAATTCTCCAAAATTGTCCCCAAAGTGTCCCCAAATCGCCCAAAGTGTCCCCAAATCCCCCAAAATGTCCCCAAGGTGTCCCCAAGGTGTCCCCAAGGGCGAAATCCCCAAAATTGCAAAAACTTGCGACCCAAACCTTAAAATTTGGCACCAAAATCCAAAAATCTGGCCTGTAATTCCCAGAGTTCGGCACCAAATTGTCTTCAATTGTCCCCAAAGTGTCCCCAAATCCCCCAAAGTGTCCCCAAAGTGTCCCCCAAAATGTCCCCAAGGTGTCCCCAAGGGTGAAATCCCCGAAATTCCAAAAATTTGGGATGAAAAAACCCCAACATTTGGCATCAAAATCCCCAAAATTCCCCCCCAAAAATCCTAAAATTTGGCGCCAAATTCTCCAAAATTGTCCCCAAAGTGTCCCCAAATCGCCCAAAGTGTCCCCAAATCCCCCAAGGTGTCCCCAAGGTGTCCCCAAGGTGTCCCCAAGGTGTCCCCAATGTCCCCCAAGTGTCCCCAAAGTGTCCCCAAAGTGTCCCCAAAGTGTCCCCAAAGTGTCCCCAGTGTCCCCAAGGTGTCCCCAAAGTGTCCCCCAAGGTGTCCCCAAAGTGTCCCCAAGGTGTCCCCAAGGTGTCCCCAATGTCCCCCAAGTGTCCCCAAAGTGTCCCCAAAGTGTCCCCAAGGTGTCCCCACAGTGTCCCCAGTGTCCCCAATGTCCCCCAAGTGTCCCCAAAGTGTCCCCAAGGTGTCCCCAAAGTGTCCCCAATGTCCCCAAAGTGTCCCCAAAGTGTCCCCAATGTCCCCAAAGTGTCCCCAAGTGTCCCCAAAGTGTCCCCAAGGTGTCCCCAAAGTGTCCCCAAAGTGTCCCCAAAGTGTCCCCAAAGTGTCCCCAATGTCCCCAAAGTGTCCCCAAGGTGTCCCCAAAGTGTCCCCAAAGTGTCCCCAAAGTGTCCCCAATGTCCCCAAAGTGTCCCCAAAGTGTCCCCAAAGTGTCCTCAAGGTGTCCCCAAAGTGTCCCCAAAGTGTCCCCAGTGTCCCCCAAGTGTCCCCAAAGTGTCCCCAAGTGTCCCCAAAGTGTCCCCAACGTGTCCCCAAAGTGTCCCCCAAGTGTCCCCAAAGTGTCCCCAAGGTGTCCCCACAGTGTCCCCAATGTCCCCAAAGTGTCCCCAAGGTGTCCCCAGTGTCCCCAAAGTGTCCCCAAGTGTCCCCAAAGTGTCCCCAAGTGTCCCCAAGGTGTCCCTTGACCCCTCAGACATCCGCGAGAGCGAGAACATCGCCGAGCTGCACAACCAGATCAGCGCCTGCGACGCCATCCTGGAGGTGAGACACGGCCCCAAGTGCCACCAAAGTGTCCCCAAGTGCCACCAAAGTGTCCCCAAGTGCCACCAAATGTCACCAAAGTGTCCCCAGGTGGCACCAAATGGCCCTAAAATGACCCCAGACGTCACTAAAATGTCCCCAAATGGCCCCAAAATGGCTCCAAGTGGCACCAAAATGGCTCCAAATGGTCCCAAAGTGTCCCCAAAGTGTCCCCAGGTGTCACCAAATGTCCTCAGGTGGCACCAACCCCTCAGAACCCCCAAAAATCCCAAAAAATCCCAAAAAATCCCCAGTGAAACCCCTCAAAAATGCCATGAAATGGCAAAAAAAAAACCCCAAATTGTCCCCAAAGTGTCCCCAAGTGTCCCCAAATGTCACCAAGTGCCACCAAACTGTCCCCAAGTGCCACCAAAGTGTCCCCAGGTGGCACCAAATGGCCCTAAAATGACCCCAAACGTCACTAAAATGTCCCCAAATGGCCCCAAAATGGCTCCAAGTGGCACCAAAATGGCTCCAAATGGTCCCAAAGTGTCCCCAAAGTGTCCCCAGGTGTCACCAAATGTCCTCAGGTGGCACCAACCCCTCAGAACCCCCAAAAATCCCAAAAAATCCCAAAAAATCCCCAGTGAAACCCCTCAAAAATGCCATGAAATGGCAAAAAAAAAACCCCAAATTGTCCCCAAAGTGTCCCCAAATGTCACCAAGTGTCACCAAATGGCCCCAAAATCCCCTCCAAAAGCCACAAAATCCCCAAAAATCGCTCGAAAAATCCCTAAAAATCGCCCTGAAATCGCCAAAAAAGCCCCAAAAAATGCGAAAAAAATTCCTAAATGTCCCTAAATTGTCCCTAAATGTCCCCAAGTGTCCTCAAATGTCCCCAAATGCCACCAAAACCCTTCGAAAGAGCTGCAAAATCCCCTAAAAATGCCTCCAAATCCCATTAAAATCACCCAAAGAAATCCCCTAAAAATGCCCCAAAATCGCCAAAAAAAGCCCCAAAACCTTGGGAAAAAACCCCAAATGTCCCCAGATTGTCCCCAAAGTGTCCTCAAATGTCCCCAAACCCACTAAGAACCCTCTGAAACAGGAACAAAATCCCCGTAAAATCACCCTAAAAATCACTAAAAAATGCTGGAAAACGGCCAAAAAAGCCCCGAAAATGGCCAAAAAAAGCCCCCAAAAATTTCCAAAAAATTCCCAAAAATTCCCAAAATGTCCCCAAGTGTCCCCAAATGTCCCCGTGGGCTGGAGGAGACGCCGGGCTCGTTCCAGAGCTCGCTGAGCTCCCTCAGCTGGGAGATCCCAGCCACAAAACGGCCCCAAATTGACCCAAAACGGCCCCAAATTGTCCTAAATGTCCCCAGATTGACCCAAAGTGTCCCAGTGTCCCCAAAGTGTCCCCAAGTGTCCCCAAATGGCACCAGAATCCCCTCAAAAAGCCAAAAAATCCCCAAAAATCGCTCGTAAAAATCCCCTAAAAATCGCCCTGAAATCGCCAAAAAAACCCCAAGAAATGCTAAAAAAAAATCCCAAATGTCCCCAATTGTCCCTAAACTCCCAAATGTCCCCAAATGTCCCCAAAGTCACCAAGAGCATCCCAATAATGCTGCAAAATCCCCCCAAAAAATGGATAAAGGTTCCCCAAAAGAATGCCCTAAAACCCCCAAAAAATGCCCTAAAATGGCCAAAAATCACGTGAAAAATCCCCTAAAAATCACCCTAAAATCGCCAAAAAAGCCCCAAAAATTGCCAAAAAGACCCCAAAATTTTCCCAAATTGTCCCCAAATGTCCCCAAACTCATGAAGAACGTCCCAATAATGCTGCAAAATCCCAAAAAAAGGCTTTAAAATTCCCTTTTAAAATGGCGTAAAACCACTAAAGAATGCTCTAAAATCACCAAAAATCACCCTAAAATCGCCAAAAAAAGCCCCAAAAAATTCGTAAATGTCCCCAAGTGTCCCCAAATGTCCCCATGGGCTGGAGGAGACGCCGGGCTCGTTCCAGAGCTCGCTGAGCTCCCTCAGCTGGGAGATCCCAGCCACAAAACGGCCCCAAAATGACCCAAAACGGCCCCAAATGGCCCAAATTGACCCAAAATGGCTTCAAAGTGTCCCCAGATTGACCCAAAGTGTCCCAGTGTCTAAAATGTCCCCAAATTGTCCCCAAAGTGTCCCCAAATGGCCCCAAATGGACCAAAATCCCCCAAAAATGGCTCAAAAAATCGCCCTAAAAATCGCCCTAAAATCGGCAAAAAAAGCCCCAAAAATCACCAAAAAGCCCCAAAATTGTCCCAAAGTGTCCCCAAAGTGTCCCTAAAAGGTCCCCAAGTGTCCCCAAATGCCACCAGAACCCTTCAAAACCGCCACAAAATCCTCTGAAAATCACCCAAAAAATCACTAAAAAATGCCGTAAAACGGCCAAAAATCGGCCAAAAATGGCCAAAAAAGCGCCAAAAAATTCCAAAAAAAATCCCCCAAAATTCCGAAATGTCCCCAAATGTGTCCCCAGCGCATGGAGGAGACGCCGGGCTCGTTCCAGAGCTCGCTGAGCTCGCTCAGCTGGGAGATCCCAGCAACAAAACGGCCCCAAATTGACCCAAAACTGCCCCAAATTGACCCAAATTGACTCCAAATGTCCCAAATTGACCCAAAATGGCTTCAAAGTGTCCCCAGATTGAGCCAAAGTGTCCCAGTGTCCCCAGAGTGTCCCTCAATGTCCCCGAGTGTCCCCAAAGTGTCCCCAGAGTGTCCCCAAATGGCCCCAAATGGACCAAAATCCCCCAAAAATGGCTCAAAAAATCTCCTAAAAATCACCCTGAAATCGCCAAAGAAACCCCAAAAATCGCCAAAAAGCCCCAAAATTGTCCCAAATTGTCCCCAAAGTGTCCCTAAAAGGTCCCCAAATGCCACCAGAACCCTTCAAAACCGCCGCAAAATCCCCTAAAAATCACCCAAAAAAATCACTAAAGAATGCCGTAAAACGGCCAAAAATCGGCCAAAAATGGCCAAAAAAGCGCCAAAAAATTCCAAAAAAAATCCCCCAAAATTCCGAAATGTCCCCAAATGTGTCCCCAGCGCATGGAGGAGATGCTGGGCTCGTTCCAGAGCTCGCTGAGCTCGCTCAGCTGGGAGATCCGGGCGCTGCAGGGCCAGGCCGGGGCCATGAACCTGAGGCTGCGCAACCGGCGCCAGGTCCGCGAGCGGCTCGGGGGGCTCCTGGACGAGCTCGTCGTGCCCCCCACCATGATCAGGTGGGGAAAAAAAAAATGTTTTTGGGAAAAAACAGAAAAAAAACGGGGTTTGGGGGTGAAAAAATGGAGTTTCTGGGTGAAAAAACGGGATTTTTAGAGCAAAAAATGGCGGTTTTGGGAGCCAAAAATGTGAATTTTGGCAGCAAAAAATGGGGTTTTAGAGACCAAACCCAGGTGTTTTGGAGACATAAACCTAAATAAATGGGATTTTAGGATAAAAAATGGGGTTTGGGGGTGAAAATTCCCCAAATTGGGATTTGGGTCAGAAGTTGGGGATTTTGTGCATCCCAGGGGGCTCCTGGACGAGCTCGTCGTGCCCCCCACCATGATCAGGTGGGGAAAAATTCTAAAAATCTCCATTTTTGGGGAGAAAAAGAAAAAAAAAACGGGGTTTGGGGGTGAAAAAATGGAGTTTCCGGGTGAAAAAATGGGATTTTTAGAGCAAAAAATGGGGTTTCGGGAGCCAAAAATGTGAATTTTGGGACCCAAGAATGGGGTTTTAGAGACCAAAAAAAAAAGGGATTTGGGGCGGAAAAATGAGATTTTGGGGGGAAAAATGGGATTTGGGGGAAGAAATGGAGTCCCCAGTGACCTCCCCGAGTTCCAGTCCCAGTTTGGGATTTCCGTGCAATTTTCCCATTTTTGGACGGATTTTGCTGCAACTTTCCCATTTTTTGACAGATTTCCATGGGGTTTTCACCGTTTTTTCCCGTTTTTTCCCCATTTTTCCCATTCCCACTGTGATCCTGGACTCCCCAGTGACCTCCCCGAGTTCCAATCCCAGTTTGGGATTTCCATGCAATTTTCCCATTTTTCCGTGGATTTTAATGGAATTTTGATGCAATTTTCCCATTTTTGGATGGATTTCGATGGGGTTTTCACCGTTTTTTCCCATTTTTTCCCCATTTTTGCATCCCCAGTGTGATCCCGGAGTCCCCAGTGACCTCCCCGAGTTCCAATCCCAGTTCCAGTCCCAGTTTGGGATTTCCGTGCAATTTCCCCATTTTTGGACGGATTTTGCTGTAACTTTCCCATTTTTCCATGGATTTCCAAGGGGTTTTCACCGTTTTTTCCCGTTTTTTCCCCATTTTTCCATCCCCAGAGTGATCCTGGAGTCCCCAGTGACCTCCCCGACTTCCAATCCCAGTTCCATTCCCAGTTTGGGATTTCCATGGAATTTTCCCATTTTTCTGTGGATTTTAATGAAGTTTTGATGGAATTTTCCTGTTTTTGGACGGATTTCCATGGGGTTTTCACCGTTTTTTCCCATTTTTTCCCCATTTTCCCCCTCCCCAGAGTGATCCCGGAGTCCTCAGTGACCTCCCCGAGTTCCATTCCCAGTTCCAGTCCCAGTTTGGGATTTCCGTGCAATTTTCCCATTTTTGGATGGATTTTGCTGTAACTTTCCCATTTTTTGATGGATTTCCATGTGGTTTTCACCGTTTTTTCCCGTTTTTTCCCCATTTTTGCATCCCCAGTGTGATCCTGGAGTCCCCAGTGACCTCCCCGAGTTCCATTCCCAGTTCCAGTCCCAGTTTGGGATTTCCATGGAATTTTCCCATTTTTGGATGGATTTTGCTGTAACTTTCCCATTTTTTGATGGATTTCCATGTGGTTTTCACCGTTTTTTCCCGTTTTTTCCCCATTTTTGCATTCCCAGTGTGATCCCGGAGTCCCCAGTGACCTCCCCGAGTTCCAATCCCAGTTCCAGTCCCAGTTTGGGATTTCCGTGCAATTTCCCCATTTTTGGATGGATTTTGCTGTAACTTTCCCATTTTTCCATGGATTTCCATGGTGTTTTCACCGTTTTTTCCCAATTTTTCCCCATTTTTCCATCCCCAGTGTGATCCTGGAGTCCCCAGTGACGTCTCCAAGTTCCAATCCCAGTTCCAGTCCCAGTTTGGGATTTCCGTGCAATTTCCCCATTTTTGGATGGATTTTGCTGTAACTTTCCCATTTTTCCATGGATTTCCATGGG
This sequence comes from Ammospiza caudacuta, assembly GCF_027887145.1. NCBI lineage: Eukaryota > Metazoa > Chordata > Aves > Passeriformes > Passerellidae > Ammospiza > Ammospiza caudacuta. The sequence continues at coordinate 1,342,922 of NC_080625.1, read as the reverse complement.
GTTTTCACCGTTTTTTCCCGTTTTTTCCCCATTTTTGCATTCCCAGTGTGATCCTGGAGTCCCCAGTGACGTCCCCCGAGTTCCAGGCCCAGCTGGTGGCCCTGGACGCTCAGCTGGGCGCGGTGAAGGACGCCGCCTTCCGCGACACCCTGGCCTGCGCCGACGTCCAGCACGTGCTCGACCGCCTCAGGATCAAGGTGAAAAACCCGGAATTTCACCCCAAAAACCCCCAAAATCCCAGCCCTAAAATCCTGGCAATTAGCTCCAAAAATCCCGGTCCAAAAATCCCAAAATACCCCAAAATCCCAGCCCAAAAATCCCAAAATTTCTGCCCAAATTCCCAGGAATTACCCAAAAAAAAAAAAAACCAACCAAAAATCCCAGCCCAAAAATCCCAAAATACCCCAAAATCCCAGCACAAAAATTCCAAAATTTCTGCCCAAATTCCCAGGAATTACCCAAAAAAAAAAAAAAAAAACAAAAATCCCAGCCCAAAAATCCCAAAATCTCCCAAAATTCCAGAGCAAAAATCCTGGGAATTGTCCCCAAAAATCCCGGTCCAAAAATCCCAAAATATCCCAGAATTCCCGACCAAAAATCCCCAAATTCCCAGGCCAAAAATTGCAAAAAATCCCCAAAATCCCCCAAATTCCTACCCCCAAAATCCCGGAAATGACCCAAAAAACCCCCAAAAATCCCAGCCCAAAAATCCCAAAATATCCCAAAATTCCAGACGAAAAATTCCAAAATTTCTGCCCAAAAATCCCAGGAATTACCCCCAAAAAAACCCAAAAATCCCAGCCCAAAAATCCCAAAATCTCCCAAAATCCCAGCCCAAAAATCCTCAAATTCCCAGCCCAAAAATTGCAAAAAAATCCCTGAAATTCCCAAATTCCCAGCCCAAAATCGCAAAATTCCAGGCCAAAAATCCCCAAATTCCTACCCTAAAAATCTCAGCAATTACACAAAAAAATCCCCAAATTCCCAGCCCCAAAATCCCAAAAATTCCTGAGAATTACCCCCAAAAAATCCCCAAATTCCTGAATTTTCCTTGAATTTTCCCTGAAGTTTTCCTGAATTTTCCAAATTTTTTCCTGAATTTCCCTGAATTTTCCCCAAATTTTTCCTGAATTTTCCCCTGTTTTTTTCTGATTTTTTTTCTGAATTTTCCCTCAATTTTCCTAAATTTTTCCTGAATTTTTTCCTGAATTTCCCTTGATTTTTGCCAAATTTTTTCTGATTTTTTCCAAATTTTCCCTGAATTTTCCCAAATTTTTCCTGATTTTTTCTCAAATTTTTCCTGAATTTTTCCTGATTTTTCCCTGACTTTCTCTAAATTTTCCCTCACTCTTCCCTAAATTTTCCCCTGAATTTTTCCTGATTTTTTCCCGAATTTTTCCCGCAATTTCCCCTGAATTTTTCCTGATTTTTTCCAGAATTTTTGCCGATTTCCCCTGAGTTTTTCCCAAATCTTTCCTGATTCGCTCCTGGAATTTCCCCAGATTTTTTTCTGAATTTTCCCAGAATATTCCCCAATTTTTTCCTGAATTGTTCCTGATTTTGTCCCAATTTTTCCTGATTTTCCCTTGAATTTTTCCCAAAATTTTCCTGATCTTTCCCTAATTTTTTCCTAAATTTTTCCTGATTTTTCCTGATTTTTTTTTCCCAATTTTTCCCTGATTTTTTCCCAAATTTTTCCTGAATTTTTCTGATTTTTCCCAATTTTTTCCTGAATTTTTCAGTTTTTTTCCCCAAAATTTTCCAAAATTTTTCCTGATTTTTTCTTGATTTTTTTCCATTTTTCCCAAATTTTCCCGCAATTTTTCCTGATTTTTTTCTTGAATTTTCCCCAAAATTTTCCAGATTTTTCCATAATTTTCTTTCTAAATTTTTCCTGATTTTCCCCTGAATTTTCCCCAAATTTTTCCTGAATTTTTCCTGGTGTTTTGCCAACTTTTTCCTGAATTCTTCCTGATTTTTTCCCAAAATTTTCCTGTTTTTTCCCGAATTTTTTCCTAAATTTTTCCTGATTTTTCCCTGAATTTTCCCCAAATTTTTCCTGAATTTTTCTTGGTGTTTTGCCAATTTTTTCCTGAATTTTTCCTGATTTTTTTCCCAATTTTTTTCTTGAAATTTTCTGGGTTTTTTTCCCAAATTTTTCCAGATTTTTTCCTGATTTTTCCCAATTTTTTCTTAAATTTTCCCATTTTTTTCCCCAAATTTTTCCTGATTTTTCCCTGAATTTCCCCCGATTTTTCCCCCAATTTCCCCTGATTTTTATGGAATTTTCTGGAACGTTTCCCGCAGGCAGTGACCAAGATCCGGGAGTTTGTGCTGCAGAAGATTTTCTCCTTCCGGAAGCCGATGACCAATTACCAGATCCCGCAGAACTCCCTGCTCAAGTTCAAGTGAGGCGCCCAAAACCCCCAAATCCCAAGCACAAAACTCCCAGGAGTTACCCCAAAAAATCCACAAATTCCTGCCCCAAATTCCTGGGAATTACCCCAAAAATCCCCGAATCCCCACCCAAAAATCCCCAAATTCCCATGCAAAATTTCTGGGAATTGCCCCAAAAAATGCCCCAAATTCCACCCCAAAATCCCAGGAATTATCCCTCAAATCCCCAAAATCCCTGCCCAAATTTCCTGGGAATTACCCCAAAAACCCCCAATTCCTGCCTAAAAATCCCCAAATTCCAACCACAAAACTCCAAGGAATTACCCCAAAAAATCCACAAATTCCTGCCCCAAATTCCTGGGAATTACCCCAAAAATCCCCAAATTCCCACCCAAAAATCCCCAAATTCCAACCACAAAATCCCCAGGAATTACCCCAAAAAATCCACAAATTCCCACCCAGAATTTCTGGGAATTGCCCCAAAAAAACCCCAAATTCTCACCCCAAAATCCCAGGAATTATCCCTCAAATCCCCAAAATCCCTGCCCAAATTTCCTGGGAATTACCCCAAAAATCCCCAAATTCCCACCCAAAAATCCCCAAATTCCAACCACAAAATCCCCAGGAATTATCCCAAAAAATCCCCCAAATTCCACCCCAAAATCCCAGGAATTATCCCTCAAATCCCCAAAATCCCTGCCCAAATTTCCTGGGAATTACCCCAAAAACCCCCAATTCCTGCCTAAAAATCCCCAAATTCCAACCACAAAACTCCAAGGAATTACCCCAAAAAATCCACAAATTCCTGCCCCAAATTCCTGGGAATTACCCCAAAAATCCCCAAATTCCAACCACAAAATCCCCAGGAATTATCCCAAAAAATCCCCAAATTCCCACCCCAAAATCCCCAAATCCAACCACAAAACTCCCAGGAGTTACCCCAAAAAATCCACAAATTCCTGCCCCAAATTCCTGGGAATTACCCCAAAAATCCCCAAACTCTCACCCCAAAAATTGCAGGATTTACCCCAAAAAAATCCCCAAATTCTCGGACCAAAAATCCCCAAAATTGTCACCCCAAATTCCTGGGAATCATCCCCAAAAAAATCCCAGATTCCCACCCAAAAATCCCAAAATTCCCTCCCCAAAATCCCAGGAATTATCCAAAAAAATCCCCAAATTCCAGCCCAAAAATCCCAGAATTATCCCCAAAATATCCACAAATTCCCACTCAAAATTTCTGGGAATTGCCCCAAAAAATTCCCAAATTCCAGCCCAAAATTCCTCAAATCCCACCCCAAAATCTCAGGAATTATCCCCAAAAAAATCCCCAAAATTCCCACCCAAAAATCCCCTCAATTTGCAGCCCCAAAATCCCAGGAATTACCCCCCAAAATTCCCAAATTTTGATGCAAAATCCCCAAATTTCTGCCAAAAAATGCCCAAATTCCCAGCAAAAATTCCAGCCCCAAAATCCTGGAAATGACCCCAAAATCCCAAATTCCAGCTCCAAAATCCCAGAAATTCCTGCCAAAAAATCCCCAAATTCCCAAATCCCAAAATTCCCCCAAAATTCCCCCAAATTCTCTCTGGGATCTTCCTCAGAGAACCCAGAAAGGCCCCAAATTGAGGGAATCCCATCCCAAAAATGCCCCAAAAATCCCTAAAAAAACCCCAAAAATCCCTGAAAATTCCCCAAAACCTCCACCTCCATCACCCAGAATTCCCAAAAATTCCCTAAAAATCCCAAAATTTCCCAAAAATCCCCAAAAAAATCCCGAAAATCCATCTTGGATCTTCCTCAGAGAGCCCAAAATCGGAGGAATCCCATCCCAAAAATGCCCCAAAAATCCCAAAAAAAACCCCAAAAATCCCCCAAAACCTCCACCTCCATCACCCAGAATTCCCAAAAATTCCCTAAAAATCCCAAGATTTCCCAAAAATCCCCAAAAAATCCCCAAAAATCCCAAAAAAAATCCCGAAAATCCATCTTGGATCTTCCTCACAGAGCCCAAAATCGGGGGAATCCCATCCCAAAAATGCCCCAAAAACCCCCAAAAAACCCCAAAAATTCCCCCCAAAACCTCCACCTCCGTTCCCCAGAATTCCCAAAAATTCCCTAAAAATCCCAAAAATCCCAAAAAATTCCCCAAAATCCATCTTGGATCTTCCCCAGACAGCCCAAAATCGGGGGAATCCCATCCCAAAAATGCCCCAAAAATCCCAAAAAAAAACCCCAAAAATCCCCCAAAACCTCCACCTCCGTTCCCCAGAATTCCCAAAAATTCCCTAAAAATCCCAAGATTTCCCAAAAATCCCCAAAAAATCCCCAAAAATCCCAAAAAAATCCCGAAAATCCATCTTGGATCTTCCTCAGAGAGCCCAAAATCGGAGGAATCCCATCCCAAAAATGCCCCAAAAATCCCAAAAAAAACCCCAAAAATCCCCCAAAACCTCCACCTCCGTTCCCCAGAATTCCCAAAAATTCCCTAAAAATCCCAAGATTTCCCAAAAATCCCCAAAAAATCCCCAAAAATCCCAAAAAAATCCCGAAAATCCATCTTGGATCTTCCTCAGAGAGCCCAAAATCGGAGGAATCCCATCCCAAAAATGCCCCAGAAATCCCAAAAAACCCCCCAAAAAAACCCCAAAAAACCCCCAAAAATTCCCCAAAGCTCCACCCGGAATTCCCAAAATTCCCAAATTTCCCGAATTTTGTGGATTTCCAGGTTTTTTTTCCAGTTTTTGCTGGGGAACGAGCGGGGGGTGGCGCAGGAGCTGCGCGATCACTACGTGGACACCATGAGCCGCGTCCACTTCTCCTACTTCAAATCCTACACCGGCCGCCTCATGAAGATCCAGGTGAGAAATTCCGGAATTTTTGGGAATTTTGGGGAATTTTGGGGAATTTTGGGAGGGGTTCATCCCAGGTTTTGGGGGGTTTTCAGGGAATTTTGGCCATTTTTGGGTGGATTTTACTTGGAATTCCCCCCCAAAATCTGAATTTTGGTCTTCCCCTCGTGAAGATCCAGATGGGAAATTCGGGAATTTTTTGGGAATTTTGGGAATTTTTGGGAATTTTTGGGAAATTTTGGGAATTCTGGTTGATGGAGGTGGAGGTTTTGGGGGATTTTTGGGGTTTTTTGGGGGTTTTTTGGGATGGGATTCTCCCAGTTTTGGGCTCTCTGGAGAAGATCGAAGATGGATTTTGGGGAATTTTTTTGGGATTTTTGGGGATTTTTGGGGATTTTTGGGGAATTTTTTGGGATTTTTTGGGAATTTTGGGAGGGGTTCATCCCAGGTTTTGGGGGGTTTTCAGAGAATTTTGGCCATTTTTGGGTGGATTTCGCTTGGAATTCCCCCCCAAAATCTGAATTTTGGTCTTCCCCTCGTGAAGATCCAGGTGGGAAAATTTTGGGAATTTTTTTGGAATTTTTTTGGAATTTTGGGAATTTTTGGGAATTCTGGGTGATGGAGGTGGAGGTTTTTAGGGATTTTTTGGGGTTTTGGGGGTTTTTTAGGGATTTATGGGGCATTTTTGGGATGGGATTCTCCCGATTTTGGGCATTCTTGGGAAGATCCAAGATGGATTTTGGGGAATTTTTTTGGGAATTTTTGGGAATTTTTGGGAATTTTGGGGAATTTTGGGGAATTTTGGGAGGGGTTCATCCCAGGTTTTGGGGGGTTTTCAGGGATTTTTGGCCATTTTTGGGTGGATTTTACTTGGAATTCCCCCCCAAAATCTGAATTTTGGTCTTCCCCTCGTGAAGATCCAGGTGGGAAATTCCCCAATTTTTGGGGAATTTTTTGGGAATTTTGGGGAATTTTGGGGAATTTTTGGGAATTCTGGGTGATGGAGGTGGAGGTTTTGGGGGGAATTTTGGGGATTTTTAGGGATTTTGGGGCATTTTTGGGATGGGATTTCCCCAATTTTGGGCTCTGTGAGGAAGATCCAAGATGGATTTGGGGGAATTTTTGGGGATTTTTTGGGTCGAAATTTGGGAATTTTGGGAATTTTTGGGAATTTTTGGGAGTTCTGGGTGATGGAGGTGGAGGTTTTGGGGGATTTTTTGGGGTTTTTTTGGGTTTTTTTAGGGATTTTTGGGGCATGTTTGGGATGGGATTCCCCCAATTTTGGGCTGTCTGGGGAAGATCCAAGATGGATTTGGGGGAATTTTTTGGGAATTTTTGGAGAATTTTGGGAATTTTTTTGAATTCTGGGTGATGGAGGTGGAGGTTTTGGGGGATTTTTGGGGATTTTTGGGGTTTTTTGGGGGATTTTTGGGGCATGTTTGGGATGGATTGCCCCGATTTTGGGCTCTCTGGGGAAGATCCAAGGAGAAACTTCAGGAATTTTTTGGGATTTCTTGGGAATTTTGGGATTTTTTGGGGAATTTTTGGGAATTCTGGGATCCCCAGCTGGAGGTTTTTGGGGTTTTTTAGGGATTTTTGGGGCATGTTTGGGATGGGATTCCCCCGATTTTGGGCTCTCTGGGGAAGATCCAAGATGGATTTTGGGGAATTTTTTGGGAATTTTTGGGGATTTTGGGGAATTTTTGGGAATTTTGGGAGGGGTTCATCCCAGGTTTTGGGGGGTTTTGAGGAAATTTTGGGCCATTTTAGGGTGGATTTCATTTGGAATTCCCCCTAAAATCTGAATTTTGGTCTTCCCCTCGTGAAGATCCAGCTGGGAAATTCCAGAAATTTTCCAATATTTTCCACCATTTCCCCAACTTTTTCCCCAAATTCTCCCTTAAATTTCCCCAATTTTTTATCAATCTTTTCCCATTTCCCCCCTCAATTTTCCCCCAAATTTACCCAAAATTTCCCCACAACTTTCCCATCAAATTTTCCCAACCCTTTCCCCTCAATTTTCCCCCATTTTCCCAACATGTCCCCCAAATTTCCATTTTTTTCCCATTTTCCCAACATTTTTCCCCTAAATTTTCTCAAAAATTTCCCATATCCCCCCATATTTTCGCCCCATATTTTCCAATTTTCCCCTAAATTTACCCACAATTTTCCCCCCCCAATTTTCCACCCAATTTCCCCCCAAATTTACCCAAAATTTCCCCACAATTTCCCCCAAATTTTCCCAACCTTTTCCCAAATTTCCCCCAAATTTCCCATCAATTTTTCCCAACATTTTCCCCCTCAATTTCCTCCTAAATTTACCCAGAATTTCCTCACAATTTTCCCCCAAATTTTCCCAACATTTTCCTCTTCAATTTTCCCCTAAATTTACCCAACATTTCCCCACAATTTCTCCCCAAATTTCCCCCTAAATTTTCTCAAAAATTTCCCATTTCTCCACAATTTCCCCCAAATTTTCCCCCATATTTTCCCCCCAAATTTTCCCCCAAATTTTCCAATTTTCCCCTAAATTTCCCCAAAATTTCCCCACAATTTTCCCCTAAATTTTCCAATATTTTTCCCGCCATTTCCCCACAATTTCCCCCAAACTTTCCTCCAAATTTCCCCCAAACTTCCCCATTTTTAGTAAATTTTCCCCCAAATTTTCCCCCAAATTTTCCCAACATTTTCCCCCCAAATTTCCCCTTAAATTTTCTCAAAAATTTCCCATTTCCCCACAATTTCCCCCAAGTTTTCCCCCCTATTTTCCCCCAAATTTTCCAATTTTCCCCTAAATTTCCCCAAAATTTCCCCAAAATTTCCCCCTAAATTTTCCGAAAATTTTCTCGCCATTTCCCCACAATTTCCCCCAAACTTTCCTCCAAATTTCCCCCAAACTTCCCCATTTTATAGTAAATTTTCCCCCAAATTTCCCCCCAAAATTTCCCCCAATTTTAATCCAATTTTCTCCCAATATTCCCATAAATTTCCCAAATTTCTCCAATTTTTCCTGAATTTTCCCCCAATCTTTCACAAATTTCTCTCAAATTCTCAGTTTTCCCACCAATTTCCAGATTTTTCAAAATTTTCCCCCAAATTTGCCCCCAAATTCCTCCAATTCCCCAAATGTTTCCCCAATTCCTTCCCAGATTTTTTCCCAAATTCCCCCCAATTTCCTCCCAATTTTTTTCCAAATTTCTCCAAAATTTTTCAATTTTTCCCCAAATTTCCCTGAAATTTCACTGACATTTCCCAGAATTTTCCCAATTTTCCACAATTCCTTCCCAAATTTCTTTCCAAATTCCTCCAAAATTTTTCCATTTTTTCCCAAATTCCCCCCAATTTTCTCCCATTTTTTATTTCCAAATTCGTCCAAAATTTTCCATTTTTTCCCAAATTCCCCCCAATTTCCTCCCAAATTTCTTTCCAAATCCCTCCAAAATTTTTCCATTTTTTCCCAAATTCCCCCCAATTTTCTCCCATTTTTTTATTTCAAAATTTGTCCAAAATTTTTCCTTTTTTTCCCAAATTCCCCCCAATTTTCTCCCATTTTTTATTTCCAAATCCCTCCAAAATTTTTCCTTTTTTTTCCCAAATTTCCCCCAATTTTCTCCCAATTTTTTTTCCGAATTCCTCCAAAATTTTTCCATTTTTTCCCAAATTCCCCCCAATTTCCTCCCAAATTACTTTCCAAATTCCTCCAAAATTTTTCCATTTTTTCCCAAATTTCCCTGAAATTTCACTGACATTTCCCCAATTCTCCCAAATTCTTCCCGATTTTCCCAATTTCTTTCCAAATTTCCCCCAAATTCCCCCAAATTTTCTCCCAATTTTTTTTTCCAAATTCCTTCAAAATTTTTCAATTTTTTCCCAAATTCCCCCCAAATTTCTTTCCAAATTTCTCCAAATTTTCTCCCATTTTTTTCCAAATTCCTCCAAAACTTTTCAATTTTTCCCAAATTTCCCTGGAATTTCCCTGGAATTTCCCCAATTTTCCCAAATTCTCCCAAATTCTTCCCAAATTTCTCCCAAATTCCCCCCAATTTCCTCCCAATTTCTTTTTCCAAATTCCTCCAAAATTTTTCCATTTTTTCCCAAATTCCCCCCAATTTCCTCCCAAATTTCTTTCCAAATCCCTCCAAAATTTTTCCATTTTTTCCCAAATTCCCCCCAATTTTCTCCCAATTTTTTTTCCAAATCCCTCCAAAATTTTTCCTTTTTTTTCCCAAATTTCCCCCAATTTTCTCCCAATTTTTTTTCCGAATTCCTCCAAAATTTTTCCATTTTTTCCCAAATTCCCCCCAATTTCCTCCCAAATTACTTTCCAAATTCCTCCAAAATTTTTCCATTTTTTCCCAAATTTCCCTGAAATTTCACTGACATTTCCCCAATTCTCCCAAATTCTTCCCGATTTTCCCAATTTCTTTCCAAATTTCCCCCAAATTCCCCCAAATTTTCTCCCAATTTTTTTTTCCAAATTCCTTCAAAATTTTTCAATTTTTTCCCAAATTCCCCCCAAATTTCTTTCCAAATTTCTCCAAATTTTCTCCCATTTTTTTCCAAATTCCTCCAAAACTTTTCAATTTTTCCCAAATTTCCCTGGAATTTCCCTGGAATTTCCCCAATTTTCCCAAATTCTCCCAAATTCTTCCCAAATTTCTCCCAAATTCCCCCCAATTTCCTCCCAATTTCTTTTTCCAAATTCCTCCAAAATTTTTCCATTTTTTCCCAAATTCCCCCCAATTTCCTCCCAAATTTCTTTCCAAATCCCTCCAAAATTTTTCCATTTTTTCCCAAATTCCCCCCAATTTTCTCCCAATTTTTTTTCCAAATCCCTCCAAAATTTTTCCTTTTTTTTCCCAAATTTCCCCCAATTTTCTCCCAATTTTTTTTCCGAATTCCTCCAAAATTTTTCCATTTTTTCCCAAATTCCCCCCAATTTCCTCCCAAATTACTTTCCAAATTCCTCCAAAATTTTTCCATTTTTTCCCAAATTTCCCTGAAATTTCACTGACATTTCCCCAATTCTCCCAAATTCTTCCCGATTTTCCCAATTTCTTTCCAAATTTCCCCCAAATTCCCCCAAATTTTCTCCCAATTTTTTTTTCCAAATTCCTTCAAAATTTTTCAATTTTTTCCCAAATTCCCCCCAAATTTCTTTCCAAATTTCTCCAAATTTTCTCCCATTTTTTTCCAAATTCCTCCAAAACTTTTCAATTTTTCCCAAATTTCCCTGGAATTTCCCTGGAATTTCCCCAATTTTCCCAAATTCTCCCAAATTCTTCCCAAATTTCTCCCAAATTCCCCCCAATTTCCTCCCAATTTCTTTTTCCAAATCCCTCCAAAATTTTTCCATTTTTTCCCAAATTCCCCCCAATTTTCTCCCAATTTTTTTTCCAAATTCCTCCAAAATTTTTCCATTTTTTCCCAAATTTCCCCCAATTTTCTCCCAATTTTTTTTTCCGAATTCCTCCAAAATTTTTCCATTTTTTCCCAAATTCCCCCCAATTTCCTCCCAAATTTCTTTCCAAATCCCTCCAAAATTTTTCCATTTTTTCCCAAATTCCCCCCAATTTCCTCCCAAATTTCTTTCCAAATCCCTCCAAAATTTTTCCATTTTTTCCCAAATTTCCCCCAATTTTCTCCCAATATTTTTTCCAAATTCCTCCAAATTTTTTCCATTTTTTCCCAAATTTCCCTGAAATTTCCCCAAATTTCCCAATTTTTCTTGGCAGTACGAGGAGGTGGCGGAGAAGGACGACCTGATGGGCGTGGAGGACACGGCCAGGAAGGATATCCCAGAATTCACCAAAAAATTGGGGAAATTGGGAAAATTTGGGAATTTTTTTGGATTTTTTTTGGAATTTATTTTTGGGATGATTTTTTTGGGGGGTGATTTTTGAATTTTTTTGTGGGATTTGGGGGATTTTTGCTTTATTTTTATTTTTGGGGATTTTTTGGGCGTTTTTTTGGGTGAGTTTTTGGGGTGATTTTTGGGTTTTTTTTGGGTTTTTGGGGAATTATTTGAGGTTTCTTTGGGATGTTTTGGGGCATTTTTTTTAATTTTGGGGATTTTTTTGCAATTTCTTGGAATGATTTTTTGGGATTTGTTTTTGGACTTTTAGGAAAGATTTTTTTGGGATTTTTTAAAAATATTTTTGGGGTTTTTTTAGGAACTTTTGTTGAGTTTTTGGTGTTTTCAGGGATGAGGTTTTTGGGATTTTTGTGGGGTTTTTTAATGGGTTTTTGGGGTGATTTTTGTGGTTTTTATTTTTGGGGAATTATTTGAGGTTTCTTTGAGAATTTTAATGGGGGTTTTGAGATTTTCATGGATTTTTTGGGGATTTTTTGAGGTTTCTTTGGGATGTTTTGGAGGATTTATTTTTTTCATTTTGGGGATTTTTTTTTCAATTTCTTGGGGTGATTTTTTTAGAGATATTTGCAATTTTTTTATTTTTAGGACGTTTTGGGATGATTTTTTTCCAATTATTTTGTGAGTTTTGGGATGATTTTTTTCAGATTTTTTGGGATTTTTGGGATGATTTTTGGGATTTTTGGGGTGGTTTTTTTCGAATTTTTTGTGATTTTTTGTGATGATTTTTTCGAATTTTTTGTGATTTTTGTGATGATTTTTTCGAATTTTTTGGGATGCTTTTTTCGAATTTTTTGGGGATTTTTGGGATGATTTTTTTCGGATTTTTATTTTTGTGATTTTTTGATTTTTGGGATGATTATTTCGAATTTTTTTTGGATTTTTGGGATTTTTTTTTTTTTTTTAATTTTTGGGATGATTTTTTTCGGATTTTCTTTTTGTGATTTTTGGGATGATTGTTTTTCCAATTTCTTGGAATTTTTTGGGATGCTTTTATCAAATTTTTTGGGGATTTTTGGGATGATTTTTTTCGGACTTTTTGGCATTTTGGGAATTTTTTTTTTTTTTTTTTTTTTGAATTTTGGGGATGATTTTTTTTTTCGAATTTTTTGTGATTTTTGGGATGATTTATTTCGGATTTTTGTGATTTTTGCGATCATTTTTTTCAAATTTTTTGTGATTCCGGGGATGATTTTTCCTGCGAATTTTTGCCATTTTGGGGGGGGATTTTGGGGGATATTTGGGGCGTTTTTGGGGTGATTTCAGACCATTTTGGGGGCGTTTTCCTTGACTGCCGGCGCACGTTTCTTCTCGAAGCCGTCGCTGCGCAGCCGCAACACCGTCTTCACCCTGGGCAACCGCGGCGCCGTCATCGGCCCCGCCGAGCTCGAGGCGCCCATCATCGTCCCCCACGCCGCCGCCAAGGGCGACCAGAGGGTGACCGGGACAAACTGGGATAAACTGGGACACACTGGGATGGACTGGGAGCAAAAAACGGGGAGAAAATCCGCCCAAAAATGGGAAAAATCGGCCCAAAAATGGGAAAAAATCAGGCCAAAAATGGGAAAAAAATCTGAATTTTGGGGGGAGAAAATAGCCTGGGAATGGTGGGAAATGGGGACTGGGGATACTGGGAGAGACTGGGATGAACTGGGACGGACTGGGAGCAAAAAACGGGGAGAAAATCCGCCCAAAAATGGGAAAAATCGGCCCAAAAATGGGAAAAAATCAGGCCAAAAATGGGAAAAAAATCTGAATTTTGGGGGGAGAAAATAGCCTGGGAATGGTGGGAAATGGGGACTGGGGATACTGGGATGGACTGGGACACACTGGGACGGACTGGGAGCAAAAAACGGGGAGAAAATCCGCCCAAAAATGGGAAAAATCGGCCCAAAAATGGGAAAAAATCAGGCCAAAAATGGGAAAAAAATCTGAATTTTGGGGGGAGAAAATAGCCTGGGAATGGTGGGAAATGGGGACTGGGGATACTGGGAGAGACTGGGATGAACTGGGACGGACTGGGAGCAAAAAACGGGGAGAAAATCCGCCCAAAAATGGGAAAAATCGGCCCAAAAATGGGAAAAAATCAGGCCAAAAATGGGAAAAAAATCTGAATTTTGGGGGGAGAAAATAGCCTGGGAATGGTGGGAAATGGGGACTGGGGATACTGGGATGGACTGGGACACACTGGGACGGACTGGGAGCAAAAAACGGGGAGAAAATCCGCCCAAAAATGGGAAAAATCGGCCCAAAAATGGGAAAAAATCAGGCCAAAAATGGGAAAAAAATCTGAATTTTGGGGGGAGAAAATAGCCTGGGAATGGTGGGAAATGGGGACTGGGGATACTGGGAGAGACTGGGATGAACTGGGAAGGACTGGGAGCAAAAAACGGGGAGAAAATCCGCCCAAAAATGGGAAAAGTCGGCCCAAAAATGGGAAAAAATCGGGTCAAAAATGGGAAAAAAATCTGAATTTTGGGGGGAGAAAATAGCCTGGGAATGGTGGGAAATGGGGACTGGGGATACTGGGAGAGACTGGGATGAACTGGGAGCAAAAAACGGGGAGAAAATCCGCCCAAAAATGGGAAAAATCGGCCCAAAAATGGGAAAAAAATCTGAATTTTGGGGATGGAAATATCAGGGAAATGTGGGCAGATGGGGACTGGGGACACTGGGAGAGACTGGGACGGACTGGGATGGACTGGGACAGACTGGGACACACTGGGATGGACTGGGAGGGACTGGGAGGGACTGGGACAAACTGGGAGGGACTGGGAGGGACTGGGAGCAAAAAACAGGGAGAAAATCCGCCCAAAAATGGGAAAAATCGGCCCAAAAATGGGAAAAAAATCTGAATTTTGGGGGACCAAAATAGCCTGGGAATGGTGGGAAATGGGGACTGGGGATACTGGGATGGACTGGGACACACTGGGACAAACTGGGAGGGACTGGGAGCAAAAAACGGGGAGAAAATCGGCCAAAAATGGGAAAAATCGGCCCAAAAATGGGAAAATTCAGCCCAAAAATGGGAAAAAATCGGCCCAAAAATGGGAAAAAAATCTGAATTTTGGGGGACCAAAATAGCCTGGGAATGATGGGAAATGGGGACTGGGGATACTGGGATGGACTGGGACAAACTGGGACAAACTGGGAGGGACTGGGAGCAAAAAACGGGGAGAAAATCGGCCAAAAATGGGAAAAATCGGCCCAAAAATGGGAAAAAAATCAGAATTTTGGGGGTGGAATTGATGGGGAAATGGGGATTGGGGATACTGGGAGGGACTGGGACGGACTGGGACAAACTGGGAGGGACTGGGAGCATAAAACAGGGAAAATTGGCCAAAAAATGGGAAAATTTGATGGGAAAAATCTGATTTTTGGGGGTGGAATAGATGGGAAATGGGGACTGGGGATACTGGGATGGACTGGGGTGAACTGGGAGGGACTGGGAGCAAAAAACGGGGAGAAATTGGTCAAAAAATGGGAAAAAAAGGGGTAAAAATCTGATTTTTTGGGACAGAAATAGCCAGGAAATGGTGGGAGATGGGGACTGGGGATACTGGGAGGGGCTGGGAGCAAAAAACGGGGAGAAAATTGGCCCAAAATTGGGAAAAATCTGAATTTTGGGGTGAAATTGATGGGAAAATTGGGATTGGGGGATACTGGGACAAAGTGGGAGAAACTGGGAGGGACTGGGAGCAAAAAATGGGGAAAAATTGGCCAAAAAATGGGAAAAAATTGGATTTTTGAGGACAAAAATAGCCAGGAAATGGTGGAGAATGGGGACTGGGGATACTGGGACAAACTGGGACAAACTGGGAGCAACAAAAGGGGAGAAAATCGGCCAAAAATTGGGAAAAATCGGGGAAAAATTGGCTGAAAAATGGGAAAAATCAGATTTTTGGGGGTGGAATCGATGGGGAAATGAGGATTGGGGGATACTGGGAGGGACTGGGACAAACTGGGACAAACTGGCAGCAAAAAACGGGGAGAAAATCGGCCCAAAAATGGGAAAAATCAGGCAAAAAATGGGAAAAAATGGCCCAAAAATGGGAAAAAAATCAGAATTTTGGGGGTGGAATTGATGGAGAAATGGGGATTGGGGGATACTGGGACGGACTGGGACAAACTGGGAGGGACTGGGAGCAAAAAATGGGGAAAAATCGACCAAAAATGGGAAAAAAAATCTGAATTTTGGGGGGGGAAATAGCCTGGAAATGGTGGGAAATGGGGACTGGGGATACTGGGAGGGACTGGGGTGAACTGGGATGGACTGGGAGGGACTGGGAGCAAAAAACGGGGAAAAAATCAGCCCAAAAATGGGAAAAAAATCTGAATTTTGGGGTTGGAATTGATGGGGAAATGGGGATTGGGGATACTGGGAGGGACTGGGAGGGACTGGGAGCAGAAAATGGGGAGAAAATTGGTCAAAAAATGGGAAAAATTGGCCCAAAATTGGGAAAAATCTGAATTTTGGGATGAAATTGATGGGAAAATGGGGATGGGGGAAACTGGGACAAAGTGGGATAAACTGGGATGGACTGGGAGGCACTGGGAGCAAAAAATGGGGAAAAATTGGCCAAAAAATGGGAAAAAAATTGGATTTTTGAGGACAAAAATAACCAGGAAATGGTGGAGAATGGGGATTGGGGATACTGGGACAAACTGGGACAAACTGGGAGCAAAAAACGGGGAGAAAATCAGTCAAAAAATGGGAAAAATCTGAATTTTGGGGGTGAAATTGATGGGGATACTGGGAGGGACTGGGACAAACTGGGAGGGACTGGGAGGGAATTGGGAGCAAAAAATGGGGAAAAATTGGCCAAAAAATGGGGAAAAAATTGGATTTTTGAGGACAAAAATAGCCAGGAAATGGTGGAGAATGGGGACTGGGGATACTGGGACAAACTGGGACAAACTGGGAGGGACTGGGAGCAAAAAACGGGGTTAAGTCGGCCCAAAAATGGGAAAAAAAATCTGAATTTTGGGGGTGAAATTGATGGGGAAATGGGGATTGGGGATACTGGGATGGACTGGGACAAACTGGGAGCAAAAAATGGAGAAAATCGACCAAAAAATGGGGAAAAAAAATTGATTTTAGGGGACCAAAATAGCCAGGAAATGGTGGGAAGTGGGGACTGGCTTTTCACCAAGAAAAAAGAAAAAAATGGGAAAAAAGTGGAGGAAAAATGGGAAAAAATACAGAAAAAATGGGAAAAATCAGGGGTTTTTTTCCTATTTTATCCTGGTTTTTTTTTTCTCTTTTCCACATTTTTTCCTCACAGTTTTCCATCAAAAAGATGGGAAAAATTTGTAAAAAATTGACCAAAAAAATGACCAAAAATGGGGAAAAGAATGGGAAAAAAAATCAGAAAAAAAGGCACCAATTCCCTGAAAAACGCCCGATTTTCATCCGTTTTTTTTTTTTTTTAAATCCTGATTTTTTTCCCCATTTTTTAACCTGTTTTTCCCAATTTTTTCCGCATTTTTAGTTCCCGTTTGAGTCCCTGTTCCGCTCGCAGCAGTTCGCGCTGCTGGACTGGGGAAAAGCAGAAAAACCCCCCAAAATTCTCTTTTCCATATTTTTCCCATCTTTTTCCATGAAAAATACAGAAAATTTTGGGGGAAAAAAAGGAAAAATACCCAGGAAAAAATAATAAAAAACGACAGAAAAATGGGGAAAAATAGCGAAAAAAATGGGAAAAATCTGATTTTTCCCCTTTTTTTTCTTGTTTTTTTTTTTTTTTTTTTCTATTTTCCACATTTTTTTTCTCAACTTTTCAGTGAAAAAGACGGGAAAAATTTGTAAAAAATTGGTGAAAAAATGACAAAAAAGCGGCGAAAAATGGGAAAAAAAGGCACAAAATGGCTGAAAAACGCCCGGTTTTCATCCGGTTTTTTTGGGGAAAATTCCTGATTTTTTCCCCATTTTTTTCCAATCTCATCCCAATATTTCCCCATTTTCCAGTTCCCTTTTGAGTCTTTTCAACAAGAAAAAAATGAGAAAAAAATACAGAAAAAATGGGAAAAAATACAGAAAAAAATGGGAAAAATATGGAGAAAAAATGGGAAAAATCCGATTTTCCCCCCTTTTTTCAGGTTTTTTTCTTCTCTTTTCTGCATTTTTGTCCTCACAGTTTTCCATCAAAAAGATGGGAAAAATTTGTAAAAAATTGACCAAAAAATTACCAAGAATGGGAAAAAAAATGGGAAAAAAATGAGAAAAAAAAGAGAAAAAAAGGCACAAAACGCCTGAAAAACGCCCGATTTTCATCCGTTTTTTTTTGGGAAAATTCCTGATTTTTTCCCCATTTTTTCCCAATCTCATCCCAATATTTCCCCATTTTCCAGTTCCCTTTTGAGTCGCTTTTCACCAAGAAAAAAGGGAAAAAAGTGAAGGAAAAATGGGAAAAATATGGAAAAAAAATGGGAAAAATCCGATTTTCCCCCCTTTTTTCAGGTTTTTTTCTTCTCTTTTCTGCATTTTTGTCCTCACAGTTTTCCATCAAAAAGATGGGAAAAATTTGTAAAAAATTGACCAAAAAATTACCAAGAATGGGAAAAAAAATGGGAAAAAAATGAGAAAAAAAAGAGAAAAAAAGGCACAAAATGCCTGAAAAACGCCCGATTTTCATCCGGGTTTTTTTAAAAAATTCCTGATTTTTTCCCCATTTTTTCCCAATCTCATCCCAAATTTTCCCCATTTTCCAGTTCCATTTTGAGTTGCTTTTCACCAAGAAAAAAGGGAAAAAAGTGGAGGAAAAATGGGAAAAAAAAAACAGAAAAAATGGGAAAAATCAGGGGTTTTTTTTTCCTATTTTCCCCTGGTTTTTTCTTCTCTTTTCCACATTTTTTTCTCAACTTTTCCATGAAAAAGAGGGGAAAAATTTGTAAAAAATTGGTGGAAAAATGACAAAAAAGCGGCGAAAAATGGGGAAAAAAAGAGAAAAAAAGGCACAAAACGCCTGAAAAACGCCCGATTTTCATCCGTTTTTTTTTGGGGAAAATTCCTGATTTTTTCCCAATCTCATCCCAATATTTGCCCATTTTCCAGTTCCCTTTTGAGTCGCTTTTCACCAAGAAAAAAGGGAAAAAAGTGGCGGAAAAATGGGAAAAAATACAGAAAAACATGGGAAAAATCACGGGTTTTTTTCCTATTTTTTCCCTGTTTTTTCTTCTCTTTTTCACACTTTTCCCCAAAACTTTTCCCTGAAAAAGATGGGGAAAATTTGTAAAAAATTGGTGAAAAAATGACAAAAAAGCGGCGAAAAATGGGGAAAAAATAGGAAAAAAAGGCACAAGTTCCCTGAAAAACGCCCGATTTTCACCCGGTTTTTTTTGAAAAAATCCTGATTTTTTCCCCCTTTTTTTTACCCTGTTTTTGGCAATTTTTTGCCCATTTTTAGTTCCCGTTCGAGTCGCTGTTCCGCTCGCAGCAGTTCGCACTGCTGGACTGGGGAAAACAGAAAAAACCCCAAAAATTCTCTTTTCCATATTTTCCCCTCTTTTTCCATGAAAAATAAAGAAAAAATTGGGAGGAAAAAATGGGAAAAAACCCAGGAAAAAATAATAAAAAACGACAGAAAAATGGGAAAAAAATAGAGAAAAAAATGGGAAAAATCCGATTTTTTTTCCTGTTTTTTTCCTTCTCTTTTCCACTTTTTTTTTCTCAACTTTTCCATGAAAAAGATGGGAAAAATTTGTAAAAAATTGGTGAAAAAAATGACAAAAAAGCGGCGAAAAATGGGGAAAAAATAGGAAAAAAAGGCACAAATTCCCTGAAAAACGCCCGATTTTCATCCGGTTTTTTTTGAAAAAATCCTGATTTTTTCCCCCTTTTTTTTACCCTGTTTTTGGCAATTTTTTGCCCATTTTTAGTTCCCGTTCGAGTCGCTGTTCCGCTCGCAGCAGTTCGCGCTGCTGGACTGGGGAAAACAGAAAAAACCCCAAAAATTCTCTTTTCCATATTTTCCCCTCTTTTTCCATGAAAAATAAAGAAAAAATTGGGAGGAAAAAATGGGAAAAAACCCAGGAAAAAATAATAAAAAACGACAGAAAAATGGGAAAAAAATAGAGAAAAAAATGGGAAAAATCCGATTTTTTTTCCTGTTTTTTTCCTTCTCTTTTCCACTTTTTTTTTCTCAACTTTTCCATGAAAAAGATGGGAAAAATTTGTAAAAAATTGGTGAAAAAAATGACAAAAAAGCGGCGAAAAATGGGGAAAAAATAGGAAAAAAAGGCACAAATTCCCTGAAAAACGCCCGATTTTCATCCGGTTTTTTTTGAAAAAATCCTGATTTTTTCCCCCTTTTTTTTACCCTGTTTTTGGCAATTTTTTGCCCATTTTTAGTTCCCGTTCGAGTCGCTGTTCCGCTCGCAGCAGTTCGCGCTGCTGGACACGAGCTGCCGCGAGTTCTCCTTCCTCAGCGACTTCTTCCTCGTCAGCGGCGCCGCCGCCCAGGAATTGTTCAACTCCGTCATGGGCAAAACCCTCAGCATGCTCCAGGTGGAAATGGGAATTTTCTGGCAATTCTGGGAAATTTGGGAATTTTGGAATTTTTTTGGGAATTTTCTGGGAATTTTCTGGGAATTTTGGGGGTTTTTTTGGGGTTTATTTTGATTTTTTTGTGGATTTTTTGGGGTTTATTTTGATTTCTTTGGGGGTTTATTTGGAATTTTTTAGGATTTATTTTGCATTTTGGAAGGATTTTTTGGGAATTTTGGGGCTGGAATTGTTTGAGAATTTTTAGGAATTTTTTTTGAGAATTTTTGGGATTTTTTGGGGGATTTCTGGGGTTTTCGAGGGGATATTTTGGGGTCTGTGCCCAGGAATTGTTCAACTCGGTCATGGGCAAAACCCTCAGCGTGCTCCAGGTGGAAATGGGAATTTTCTGGCAATTCTGGGAAATTTGGGAATTTTGGAATTTTTTTGGGAATTTTCTGGGAATTTTGGGGTTTTTTTTGGGGTTTATTTTGATTTTTTTGTGGATTTTTTGGGGTTTATTTTGATTTCTTTGGGGGTTTATTTGGAATTTTTTAGGATTTATTTTGCATTTTGGAAGGATTTTTTGGGAATTTTGGGGCTGGAATTGTTTGAGAATTTTTAGGAATTTTTTTTGAGAATTTTTGGGATTTTTTGGGGGATTTCTGGGGTTTTCGAGGGGATATTTTGGGGTCTGTGCCCAGGAATTGTTCAATTCTGTCATGGGCAAAACCCTCAGCATGCTCCAGGTGAAAAATGGGAATTTTCTGGGAATTTGGGGAATTTTGGGAATTTTGGAAATTTTTTAGGAATTTTCTGGGAATTTTTGGGGGGTTTTTTGGGGTTTATTTTGATTTTTTAGTGGATTTTTTGGGGTTTATTTGGAATTTTTTAGGATTTATTTTGAATTTTGGAAGGATTTTTTGGGAATTCTGAGGCTGGAATTTATAGGGAATTTTTTAGGATTTTTTAGGAATTTTTAAGAATTTTTTTCAGGAATTTTTTGGGGGATTTTGGGGAATTTCCAGGGGATTTTTGGGGTCTGTGCCCAGGAATTGTTCAACTCAGTCATGGGCAAAACCCTCAGCATGCTCCAGGTGAAAAACGGGAAATTCCGGAATTTTGGGAATTTTGGGGGGAATTTCGGGAATTTTCTGGGAATTTTTGAGGGTTTTTTGGGGTTTTTTTGGGGTTTATTTTGATTTTTTAAGGGATTTTTTGGGGTTTATATTGAATTTTTGGTGGATTTTTGGGGGTTTTTAAAAATTTTTTAGGATTTATTTTGAATTTTGGAAGGATTTTTTGGGAACTTTTAGTGCTGGGATTTTTTGGGAACATTTTGGAACTTTTTTTGAGAATTTTTAGGGATAATTTTTGGATTTTTGGGGTCTGTGCCCAGGAATTGTTCAACTCCGTCATGGGCAAAACCCTCAGCGTGCTCCAGGTGGAAATGGGAATTTTCTGGCAATTCTGGGAAATTTGGGAATTTTGGAATTTTTTTGGGAATTTTCTGGGAATTTTGGGGGTTTTTTTGGGGTTTATTTTGATTTTTTTGTGGATTTTTTGGGGTTTATTTTGATTTTTTTGGGGGTTTATTTGGAATTTTTTAGGATTTATTTTGCATTTTGGAAGGATTTTTTGGGAATTTTGGGGCTGGAATTGTTTGAGAATTTTTAGGAATTTTTTTTGAGAATTTTTGGGATTTTTTGGGGGATTTCTGGGGTTTTCGAGGGGATATTTTGGGGTCTGTGCCCAGGAATTGTTCAATTCTGTCATGGGCAAAACCCTCAGCATGCTCCAGGTGAAAAACGGGAATTTTCTGGCAATTTGGAAATTTTTGGGAATTTTTTGGGGAATTTTTTTGGGATTTTTGGGAATTTTTTGGGATTTTTTTGCAATTTTTAGGGATTTTTCTGAGATTTTCGGCCGTTTATTTTGATTTTCTAAGGGATTTTTAGGGTTTATTTTGATTTTTTTGTGGATTTTTTGGGTTTATTTTGAATTTTTTAGGATTTATTTTGAATTTTGGAAGGACTCATTGGGAATTTTGGGAGTTGAAATTTTTGGGAATTTTTAGCAATTATTTTGAGAATTTTTGGGATTTTTTGGGGGGTTTTGGGGGTTTTCAAGGGGATTTTTTGAGGTCTCCGCCCAGGAATTGTTCAACTCCATCATGGGCAAAACCCTCAGCATGCTCCAGGTGGAAAAACGGGAATTTTCTGGGAATTTTGGGGGAAATTTTGGGAAATTTTTAGGATTTTTTGGGGGTTTTTTGGGGTTTATTTTGATTTTTTAAGGGATTATTTGGGGTTTATATTGAATTTTTTGAGGATTTTTTGGAGTTTATTTTGAATTTTTTAGGATTTATTTTGCATTTTGGAAGGATTTATTGGGAATTTTGGGGCTGGAATTGTTTGAGAACTTTTTGGAATTTGTTTTGAGAATTTTGGGGATTTTTGGGGGGATTTTTGGG
The DNA here is from genome assembly GCF_027887145.1 of Ammospiza caudacuta. Taxonomy (NCBI): domain Eukaryota; kingdom Metazoa; phylum Chordata; class Aves; order Passeriformes; family Passerellidae; genus Ammospiza; species Ammospiza caudacuta. Next base: position 1,320,845 of record NC_080625.1, on the reverse strand, counting down.
GGGATTTCTGGGGTTTTTCAGGGGATTTTTGGGGTCTCCGCCCAGGAACTGTTCAACTCCATCATGGGCAAAACCCTCAGCATGCTCCAGGTGAAAAACGGGAAATTCCAGAATTTTGGGAATTTTGGGGGGAATTTTGGGAATTTTCTGGGAATTTTTTGGGTTTTTTTGGGTCTTTTTTGGGGTTTATTTTGATTTTTTTGTGGATTTTTTGGGGTTTATATTGAATTTTTGGTGGATTCTTTGGGGTTTATTTGGGATTTTTTAGGATTTACTTTGCATTTTGGAAGGATTTTTTGGGAATTCTGAGGCTGGAATTTATAGGGAATTTTTTTAGGATTTTTTGGGAAATTTTTAGGAATTTTTTTCAGGAATTTTTTGGGGGTTTTGGGGAATTTCCAGGGGATTTTTTGAGGTCTCCGCCCAGGAATTGTTTAACTCCGTCATGGGCAAAACCCTCAGCATGCTCCAGGTGAAAAATGGGAATTTTCTGGGAATTTTGGGGGAAATTTTGGGAAATTATTAGGATTTTTTGGGGTTTTTTTGGGGTTTATTTTGATTTTTTAAGGGATTTTTTGGGGTTTATATTGAATTTTTGGTGGATTTTTTGGGGTTTATTTGGAATTTTTTAGGATTTATTTTGCATTTTGGAAGGATTTATTGGGAATTTTGGGGCTGGAATTGTTTGAGAACTTTTTGGAATTTGTTTTGAGAATTTTGGGGATTTTTTGGGGGGTTTTTGAGGGGATTTTTTGGGGTCCCTGCCCAGGAACTGTTCAACTCCATCATGGGCAAAACCCTCAGCATGCTCCAGGTGCAAAAACGGGAAATTTGGGAATTTTGGGGATTTTTTAGGGGTTAATTTGGGATTTTTCATGGATTTGGGGGGATTATTTTGAATTTTCTGGGGATTTTTTGGGGGTTTATTTCGGGGTTTTTTTTGGGGGGGGTTTCATTTTTAGCGCACATTTTGGTTTTTGTGGATAGTTTTGGGGCTGGAATTTTGGGGCTGGAATTTTGGGGCTGGAATTTTTGGGGCTGGAATTTTTGGGGCTGGAATTTTGGGCTTTTTAGGGAATTTTTAGTGGCTATTTCCGGGTTTTGGGGGGATTTTTTGGGGGATTTTTAGACTTTTTTTTGGTTCGGGGGGGGGATTTTTTGGGGGGAATTTTTTGCCTTTTTCGCCATTTTCCCCTCCCCCGTGGGAATTCTTGGTTTTTCCCGGGAATTTTCCGGGAATTTCCGGGAATCCCGAGCCGCGGAACCTTCCAGAAGCACCTGGAGAGCTTCGTGGCCGATTGCTACGACGCCATCGCCGTCTTCCTGTGCATCCACCTGGCGCTGCGCTTCCGCGCCCTCATGGCCAAGAGGGGCGTCCCCGCCCTCGACGGGTGAGAAGCCCCAAAAGCCACAAAAATCCACAAAAATCCACAAAAACCCAGCAGGAATTCCCCCCAAATTCCATCCAAAATTCTCCCCAAAATCGCTCAGAAAATCCCAAAAATCCAGCAGGAAATTTCCCCCAAAATCCCTCAGGAATTCCCCCCAAAATCCCGCAGGAATCCCCAAAAATCCAACAGGAAATTCCTCCCTAAATTCTCCAGAAATTCCCCCCAAAATCCCTCAGAAAATCCCAAAATCCCGCAGGAAATTCCTCCCTAAATCCATCAGAAATTCCTCTCAAAATTCCCAAAAATCCCCAAAAATCCAGCAGGAAATTCCCCAAAAATCCCTCATGGCCAAGAGGGGCGTCCCCGCCCTTGACAGGTGAGAATCCCCAAAATCCACAAAAATCCCCCAAAATCCACAAAAACCCAGCAGGAATTCCCCCCAAATTCCATCCAAAATTCTCCCCAAAATCGCTCAGAAAATCCCAAAAATCCAGCAGGAAATTTCCCCCAAAATCCCTCAGGAATTCCCCCCAAAATCCCGCAGGAATCCCCAAAAATCCAACAGGAAATTCCTCCCTAAATTCTCCAGAAATTCCCCCCAAAATCCCTCAGAAAATCCCAAAATCCCGCAGGAAATTCCTCCCTAAATCCATCAGAAATTCCTCTCAAAATTCCCAAAAATCCCCAAAAATCCAGCAGGAAATTCCCCAAAAATCCCTCATGGCCAAGAGGGGCGTCCCCGCCCTTGACAGGTGAGAATCCCCAAAATCCACAAAAATCCCCCAAAATCCACAAAAACCCAGCAGGAATTCCCCCCAAAATCCATCAGAAATTCCCCCCAAATTCCATCCAAAATTCCCCCCAAAATTGCTCAGAAAATCCCAAAATCCTCCAGAAATTCTTCCCAAAATCCATCAGGAATTCCCCCTAAAATCCATCAGGAATTCCCCCGAAATCCCTTGGAATTCCTCCCAAAATCCTGCAGAAATTCCTCTCAAAATTCCCAAAAATTCCCAAAGATCCAGCGGGAATTCCCCCCAAAATCCCTCAGGAATCCCCAAAAATCCAACAGGAAATTCCTCCCTAAATCCTCCAGAAATTCTCCCAAAATCCACCTGGAATTCTTCCCAAAATCCAGCAGGAATTCCCCCTGAATTCCATCCAAAATTCCCCCTAAAATTGCTCAGAAAATCCCAAAAATACGGCAGGAAATTCTCCAACATCCATCAGGAATTCCCCCTAAAATCCATCAGAAATTCCCCCAAAATCCCTTGGAATTCCTCCCTAAATCCATCAGAAATTTCTCCTAAAAATTCCCAAAGATCCAGCAGGAATTTGCCCCAAAATCTGTGAGGAATTCCCAAAAATCCAGCAAGAATTCCCCCAAAATCCCTCAGGAACCCTCATGGCCAAGAGGGGCGTCCCCGCCCTCGACGGGTGAGAATCCCCAAAATCCACAAAAATCCCCAAAAATCCCCCAAAACCCAGGTGAAATTCCCCCCAAAATTGCCAAAATTCCCCTTTGAAACGAACAAAAATCCAGCAGAAATCCCCCCCCCAAAAATTTCCCCCAAAATCGCTCGGAAAATCTCAAAAATCCAGCAGGAGTTCCTCCTAAAATTCTCCAGAAATTCCCCCAAAATCCAGCAGGAATTCCCCCCAAATTCCATCCAAAATTCCCCCCAAAGTAGCTCGGAAAATCCCAAAAATCCAGCAGGAATTCCTCCCAAAATCCCTTGGAATTGCCCCTAAAATCTAGCAGGAAATTCCCCCAAATCCATCAAGAAATTCCTCCCTAAATCCTCCAGAAATTCCCCCAAAATCCAGCAGGAATTCCTCCCAAAATCCATCAGAAGTTCCTCTCAAAATTCCCAAAAATGCCCAAAGATCCAGCGGGAATTCCCCCCAGAATCTGTGAGGAATTCCCAAAAATCCAGCAGGAAATTCCCCCAAATCCATCAAGAAATTCCTCCCAAAATCCATCAGAAATTCCTCCCTAAATTCCTCCTCCAGGAATTCTCCCAAAATCCAGCAGGAATTCCCCTTAAATTCCATCCAAAATTCCCCCCAAAATCACTTGGCAAAATCCCAAAAATCCAGCAGGAAATTCCTCAACACCCAGCAGAAAATTCCTCCCTAAATCCCCTAGAAATTCCCTCAAAATCCGTCAGAAATTCCCCCCAAAATCCATCAGGAATTCTTCCCAAAATCCCTTGGAATTCTCTCTAAAATCCATCAGAAATTCCCCCCAAATTCCATCCAAAATTCCCCCCAAAATAGCTCGGAAAATCCCAAAAATCCGTCAGAAGATCCCCCCAAAATCCCACAGAAACTCCCCCAAAATCCTGTTGGGGATCCAGAAAAATGTGTCAGAAATTCTCCCCCAAATCCTTCAGGAATTCCCCCAGAAATCCCTTTGGAATTCCTCCCAAAATCCCTCAGGAATTCCCCCTCGGAATTCCCAGAAATCCCTCAGAATCCCCCATGGCCCTGGATGGGTGAGACAGAATTCCCAAAATTCCCTCAGAATTCCCAAAAAAAACCCCAGCAGGAATTCCCCCAAAATCCATCAGAATTCCCCAAAATTCCCTCAGAATTTCCCCAAAAAACCCCAGCAGGAATTCCCCCAAAATCCATCAGAATTCCCCAAAATTCCCTCAGAATTCCCCCCAAAAAATCCCTCAGGAATTTCCTAAAACTCCATCAGGAATCCCCCCCCGAATCTCTCAGAATTTGCCCAAATCCCTCAGAATTCTCCCCAAAACTCCTCTGAATTCCCCCAAAATCCAACTGAAGTTCCCGTAAAACCCCTCAAAATTCCTCCAAATCCCTCAGGAATTCCCAAAATCCCTCAGAATTCCCCCCAAAAATCCCTCAAAATTCCCCAAAATCCCTCAGGAATTCCCCCCAAAATCCCCCTCAGGAATTCCCAACACTCCTCAGGAATTCCCTCCAGAATCCCTCAGAATTCCCCCCAAAACCCCTCAAAATCCCCCCAAAATCCATCAGGAATTCCCCAAATCCCTCAGAATTTCCCTCAAATCCTACTGGCAATCCAGGAAAATCCTGTCAGGAATTCCCAAAACCCCTCAAAATTCCCCCCAAAATCCCTCAGGATTCCCCCAAATCCCTGAGGAATTCCCCCAAAATCCCTCAGGAATTCCCTAAAACTGCATCAGGAATCCCGCCCCAGAATCCCTCAGAATTCCCCCTAAATCCCTCGGAATTCTCCCCAAAACCCCTCAAAATCCCCCCAAAAATCCATCAGGAATTCCCCAAATCCCTCAGAATTTCCCTCAAATCCTACTGGCAATCCAGGAAAATCCCGTCAGGAATTCCCAAAACCCCTCAAAATTCCCCCCAAAAATCCCTCAGGAATTCCCCCGAAAATCCCTCAGGAATTCCCTCAAAATCTCCAAAAACCCCCCAGAATTCCCCCCAAACCCCTCAAAATTCTCCTCCAGATCCCTCAGGAATTCCCAAAACGCCTTTGGAATTCTCCAATCTCTCGGAATTTCCCAAAATCCCTCAGGAATTCCCCCCAAAATCCCTCAGAATTCCCCCCCAAACCCCTCAAAATTGGAATTCCCAAATCCCTCAGAATTCCCCCCAAATCCCGGAGGAATTCCCCAAATCCCATCAAATTCCCCCAAATCCAACTGAAATTACCCCAAAACCCCTCAAACTTCCCCCAAAATCCCCCCAGGAATTCCCCCCAAAAATCCCTCAGGAATTCCCTCAAAATCTCTCAAAACCCCCCAGAATTCCCCCCAAAATCCCCTCAGGAATTCCCTCAAATCCCTCAGAATTCTCCCCCAAACCCCTCAAAATTCCCAAAATCCCTCAGGAAATTGCCCCCAAAACCCCTCAGGGATTCCCAAAACGCCTTTGGAATTCTCCAATCTCTCAGATTTTCCCAAAATCCCTCAGGATTCCCCCAAATCCCTCAGAATTTCCCCCCAAAATCCCTCAGAATTCCCTAAAACTGCATCAGGAATCCCACCCCAAAATCCCCTCAGGAATGCCCCCTAAATCCTTCGGAATTCTCCCCAAAACCCCTCAAAATCCCCCCAAAATCCATCAGGAATTCCCCAAATCCCTCAGAATTCCCCCCCCAAACCCCTCAAAATTGGAATTTCCAAATCCCTCAGAATTCCCCCCAAATCCCGGAGGAATTCCCCAAATCCCATCAAAATTCCCCCAAATCCAACTGAAATTACCCCAAAACCCCTCAAACTTCCCCCAAAATCCCCTCAGGAATTCCCCCCAAAAATCCCTCAGGAATTCCCTCAAAATCTCTCAAAACCCCCCAGAATTCCCCCCAAAATCCCCTCAGGAATTCCCTCAAATCCCTCAGAATTCTCCCCCAAATCCTTCAGAAATTCGCCCCAAAAATCCCTCGAAATTACCCCCAAATCCCTCAGGAATTGCCCCCCAAAACACCTCAAAATTGCCCCAAAACCCCTCAGAATTCCCAAAATTCCCCGGATTGCCCCAAATGCCCAAAAATCTCTTGGAAAACCTCCTGGAATCCATCAAAAATCCCTTTTAAAATCCCCCTGAATCAGCCCAAAAGCCCCAAATCCCCCAGAATTCTTCCCCAATTCCCTCAGAACTCCCTGAAATCCTGGAAAATTCCTCCCGAGGTTCCCTGAGAATTCCCAAAATTCCCCGGATGCCCCCAAATGCAAAAAATTCTCCTGGAAAAACCTCCTGGAATCCGCTAAAGATCCCTTTAAAAATCCCTTTCAAATCCCCTAAAAATCCCTTTAAAATCCCCCAAAAATCCCATTAAAATCCCTTTAAAACTCACTAAAAATCCCTTAAAAATCCCTTTCAAATCCACTAAAAACCCTTTTAAAACCCTTTAAAAACCCCCAAAAATCCCTTTCGAATTCAGTAAAAATCCCTTTAAAATCCACTAAAAATCCCTTTAAAATCGCTTTAAAATTCCCTAAAAATCCCTTTAAAATCCGCTAAAAATCCCTTTAAAATCAACTAAAAATCTCGTTAAAATCCCTTTAAAATCCATTAAAAAGCCACTAAAAATCCCTTTAAAATTCCTTTAAAATCCCCTTTAAAATTCCTTTTAAAATCCACTAAAAATTCCCTAAAAATCCCTTTAAAATCCCCTAAAAATCCGCTAAAAATTCCTTTAAATCCCCTAAAAATCCCTTTAAAATCCCTTTAAAATCCATTAAAAAGCCACTAAAAACCCCTTTAAAATCCCTTTAAATCCCTTTAAAACCCCTTTAAAATCTCCTTAAAATTCACTAAAAATCCCTTTAAAATCAACTAAAAATCTCTTTAAAATCCCTTTAAAATCCCTTTAAAAGCCACTAAAAATCCCTTTAAAATCTACTAAAAACCCTTTAAAATCCCTTTAACATCCCCCAAAAATCCCTTTAAAATCCACTAAAAGCCCTTTAAAATCCCCTAAAAATCCCCTAAAAAACTCTTTAAAAATCCCCTTTAAAATACCTTTTGAAATCCCTTTCAAATCCACTAAAAATCCCTCTAAAATCCGCTAAAAATCCCTTTCAAATTCCTTTCAAATCTCTTTAAAATCCATTAAAAAGCCACTAAAAATCACTTTAAAATTCCTTTAAAATCCCCTAAAAATCCCTTTAAAATTCCTTTCAAATCCCCCAAAAATCCCTTTAAAATCCACTAAAAAAACCCTTTAAAATCTCTTTAAAATCCCTTTAAAATTCACTAAAAATCCCTTTAAAATCCATTAAAAAGCCACTAAAAATCCCTTTAAAACCCCTTTAAAATCCCCTTAAAAGTCACTAAAAATCCCTTTAAGATCCCCTAAAAATCCCTTTCAAATCCACTAAAAACCCTTTTTAAATCCCTTTAACATCCCCCAAAAATCCATTTAAAATCCACGAAGAAACCCTTTAAAATCCCCTAAAAATCCGCTAAAAATCCCTTTAAAATCCACTAAAAATTCCTTTCAAATCTCTTTCAAATCCCCCAAAAATCCCTTTAAAATCCCTTTAAAACTCACTAAAAATCCCTTTAAAATCCACTAAAAACCCTTTTAAAATCCCCTAAAAATCCGCTAAAAGTCCCTTTAAAATCCACTAAAAATTCCTTTAAAATCCCTTTCAAATCCCCCCAAAATCCCATTAAAATCCCTTTAAAACTCACTAAAAATCCCATTAAAATCCACTAAAAACCCTTTTTAAATCCCTTTAAAATCCCCCAAAAATCCCTTTCAAATTCAGTAAAGATCCCTTTAAAATCCACTAAAAATCCCCTTAAAATCCCTTTAAAATCCACTAAAAATCGCTTTAAAATCCCTTTCAAATCCCCCAAAAATCCCTTTCAAATCCACTAAAAAACCCTTTAAAATCCCCTCAAAATCGCCTCAAAATCAGCTAAAAATCCCTTTAAAATCCCTTTAAAATCCCCTAAAAATCCCTTTAAATTCCACTAAAAGTCCTTTAAAAATCCCTTTAAAATCAACCGAAAATCCCTTTAAAATCCCTTTAAAATCCATTAAAATTCCACTAAAAATCCTTTAAAAATCCCTTTAAATTCCACCAAAAATCCCTTTAAAAGCCCTTTAAAATCCACTAAAAATCCCTTTAAAATCCCTTCAAAATCGGCTAAAAACCCCCTTAAAATCCCTTTAAAATTCACTAAAAATCCCTTTAAAATCCACTAAAAACCCTTTTTAAATCCCTTTAACATCCCCCAAAAATCCCCTTAAAATCCCTTTAAAATCCACTAAAAATCCCTTTCAAATCCCCCAAAAATCCCTTTCAAATCCACTAAAAACCCTTTAAAATCCCCTAAAAACCGGCTAAAAATCAGCTAAAAATCCCTTTAAAATCCCTTTAAAATCCACTAAAAATCCCTTTAAAATCCACTAAAAACCCTTTTTAAATCCCTTTAACATCCCCCAGAAATCCACTTAAAATCCCTTTAAAATCCACTAAAAATCCCTTTCAAATCCCCTAAAAATCCCTTTTAAATCCCCTCAAAATCGCCTCAAAATCCGCTAAAAATCCCTTTAAAATCCATTAAAATTCCCTTTAAAAATCCCTTTAAATTCCACTAAAAATCCTTTAAAAATTCCTTTAAATTCTACTAAAAATCCTTTTAAAATCCCTTTAAAATCCATTAAAATTCCCTTTAAAAATCCCTTTAAAATCCACCAAAAATCCTTTAAAAATTCCTTTAAATTCTACTAAAAATCCTTTTAAAATCCCTTTAAAATCCATTAAAATTCCCTTTAAAAATCCCTTTAAAATCCACCAAAAATCCTTTAAAAATCCCTTTAAAATCACCAAAAATCCCTTTCAAATCCACCAAAAATCCCTTTCAAATCCCTTTCAAATGCCTTTGCCCCACCCCAAGCCCCCCTGGATCCCCCCCAGCCCCTCCGGAATTCCGGAATTTTCCCATTTTCCCCATTTTTTCCCCGTTTTTCCCGTTTTCCCGGGGTTTTGCCCCGTTTTTGGCAGGTACTGGGGGTGGCTGCTGGAGCTGCTGTGGCCGCGCTTTGAGCTGATCCTGGAGCTGCACATCCAGAGCGTGCAGGGCACGGACCCCCAGCGCCTCGGGGGGCTCGACACCCGCCCGCACTACGTGAGCACGGAAAAACGGGGAAAAAACGGGGAAAATGGGAAAAAACGGGGAAAAACGGGGAAAAACGGGGAAAAAAATGGGAAAAAATGGGGAAAAAATGGGGATTCTAGGTGAAAAAAACGAAAAAAAAAAAATGGGGAAAAATGGGGATTCTAGGTGAAAAAATGGGAAAAAATGGGGAAAAATGGGGAAAGAATGGGGAAAAAATGGGGAAAAATGGGAAAAAATGGGGAAAAATGGGGAAAAAATGGGGATTCTAGGTGAAAAAATGGGAAAAAATGGGGAAAAATGGGGAAAGAATGGGGAAAAATGGGAAATCTAGGAGGAAAAATGAGGGAAAAGTGGGGAAAAATAGAAAAAAATGGAAAAAAAATGGGGATTCTAGGAGGAAAAACAGGGGAAAGATAGGGAAAAAATGGGGAAAATAAGAGAATTCTGGAGGGAAATCAGTGGGGATTCATTGGGAAATTCTTGGGAGTTCTGGGGGAAAAATCCCTGAGAATTGTGGGGGAAAAAAATGGGAATTTTGGGGGAAAAAAATGGAAATTTGGGAAAAAACAATGGGAGTGCTGGGGGAAAAATGGGGAAAATGGGGAAGAAATGAGAATTCTGGAGGGAAATCGGTGGGGATTCATCGGGAAATTCCTGGGGATTGTGGGGAAGAAATTCTGGGAATTCTGGGTGAAAAAATGGGAATTTTGGGTGAAAAAATGGGAAAAATGGAAAAAAAAAGGGGATTCTAGGAGGAAAAATGGGGGGAAAATGGAGAAAAATGGGGAAAAATGAGAATTCTGGAGGGAAATCCGTGGGGATTCATTAGGAAATTCTTGGGAATTCTGGGTGAAAAATCCCTGGGAATTGTGGGGGAAAAAATGGGAATTTTGGAAAAAAAGGGGGGAAAAAAGGGGGAAAAAATGGAAAAGAAATGGGAAAAAATGGGGAAAAAAAGAGAATTCGGGAGGGAAATCGGTGGGGACTCATTGGGAAATTCCTGGGGGTTCTGGGGAAAAATTCCTGGGAATTGTGGGGGAAAAAATGGAGAAAAAAATGGGGAAAAAATGAGAATTCCGGAGGGAAATCTGTGGGGATTCATCGGGAAATTCCTGGGGATTGTGGAGAAGAAATTCTGAGAATTGTGGGGTAAAAAAAATGGGAGTTCTGGGTGAAAAAATGGGAATTCTAGGAGGAAAAACGGGGAAAAAATGGGGCCAAAAATGAGAATTCAGGAGGGAAATCGTGGGGATTCATTGGGAAATTCCATTTTTTTCCCATTTTTTCCCGTTTTTCCCCAATTTCTCCCATTTTTTCCCCGCGTTCCCGGTTTGTGGGCGCAGATCACGCGCCGTTACGCCGAGTTCTCCTCGGCCATCGTCAGCATCAACCAAACGCTGCCCAGCGAGAGGAGCGACGCGCTGCTGGCCCGCCTCCAGGTACCGGGAACCGCCGGGGCCAAAATCGGGGCGAAATCGGCCAAAAATGGGAAAAATCCCAAAAAAACGGGGAAAATCGGCCAAAAAACGGGGAAAATCGGCCAAAAAATGGAAAAAAATCGGATTTTTGGGGATGAAAATAGCCAGGAAATGATGGAAAATGGGGATTGGGGATACTGGGACGGACTGGGACAGACTGGGAGCGAAAAACGGGGCGAAATCGGCCAAAAATGGGAAAAATTGGGAAAAACGGGGAAAATCGGCCAAAAAATGGGAACAAATGGGAAAAAATGGGGATAATTGGCCAAAAAATGGAAAAAAATCGGATTTTTGGGGGTGAAATTGATGGGAAATGGGGATTGGGGATACTGGGATGGACTGGGACGGACTGGGAGCGAAAAACGGGGGGAAATCGGCCAAAAAATGGAAAAAAATCTGATTTTTTTTTGGCAAAATTGATGGGGAATGGGGATTGGGGGATACTGGGAGGGACTGTGACAAACTGGGACAAACTGGGAGCGAAAATCGGGGCGAAATTGGCCAAAAATGGGAAAAATTGGGAAAAATGGGAAAAAAAAAAAATCCTGATTTTTGGTGACAGAAATATCCAGGAAATGGTGGGAGATGGGGACTGGGACAAACTGGGAGGGACTGGGAGCAAAAAACGGGGGGAAAATCGGCCAAAAAATGGGAAAAATCGGGGAAAAAATCGGGAAAAAAATCTGAATTTTGGGGGTGGAATTGATGGGGAAATGGGGGTTGGGGATACTGGGAGGGACTGGGAGCAAAAAACAGGAAAAAATCGGTCACAAAATGGGAAAAAAAGGGTAAAAATCTGATTTTTGGGAAGGA